>NC_057794.1:352379086-352582138 GCF_018294505.1 Triticum aestivum
CACTTCATTGATGGTCGATTAATACAGCGCATGCAAATTGAGTGGACGTGAGGGCGGAAGAAAGACATTATTACTCCACTGCGCGCATGTGAGTAGTTAAATCATGGGTTGCTAGTAGTACTTCCATTGGTCTCCTTCGTATTTTGTGCCAATTTTTGACAGTAACATACTACTCAATATTTACGCATTTGAGCAGTGTAGTACTTGAAATTTATGTTCCGCTAAACTCATCGGGAGCCGTTTCAGGCCTCGAAACCAAAACCATCAATTAATCTTTACCTTGTTCCCATCACATTTAAAAGCCTGCTCACACCTACTAGTAGTACGTACCAAACCTGAACGTGTTCCCACTATGCAGGTATTAGTACTAGTGCTAGTACTTAGGTTATAAAAAGGGGAACTACCTAACCGAAAATCACTCTACCTTTCCTCCTCATAAGTGCTTCTTCTTCGTCCGTCGTTGCCATGGCCGGTGAGCGGAGCTCTAGGTCGAGAACTACTCATAACAAGGGAGTGGCAACCAAGGCTGCGGGAAAAAAAGAGAGGGCTCGCCGCCACGCAGAGACCTCAAAAGATCTCTCACGGGCAGGCGATGGCTCCCAGGAGCGCCCTAGCCGCGGAGGCGAACATGCCGAGCCGGTGGAGCTGGAGTCGTTATCCCTCGACGGCATGCCCGATCAGCTCAATAAGCAGAAGGAGTTCATCCAAGGCTTGATGGAGTTGCTGAAGGAGAGCCTCGATGACATGCCCGCTGAGCTCAATCAGCAGGGGGAGTTGACCGCCGGCTTGGTGATGCTGCTGAAGAAGAGCATTGCCTCGGAGAAGAAGGCGACCGGAGAAATCCTGCAACTTCGGGAGAAAAATGCGAAGCTCTGCCACGAGATTGACCTGTTGAAGGAGAAGAACGCCGGCTAGAAGAAGCTGCATGAGAATAGTAGTGCCTCGATGAAGATGCTGCAGGCCCTCGCCATGGAACAAAAGGAAGAGTTGGCGAAGCTCCGCATCGAGCACCCGGCTGCTGTCAAGGTACGTAATATGGCCGTGGAACAGATGATGAAGGCTCGCGTTGAGAAATGCCGCGTCATGGACACAATGATGAAGATGGCGGAGGAGACGCGCAAGGAGATGGAGGTCGTGCAGGCGATGAAGAAGCAGTTATGACTCCGCGGTGAATTAGATCATTTTGGGTGATAATCTTCCTTCTTCTTTTGCTCCTGTGTTTCATCTTTTGCTTCGGGTGTTTCGCCGCACGTGTCACGTTCTCTGCGAGGCATGAATAGAACAATGTTTTTTTGAGGGAATGAATAGAACAATGCTAACAATGAGATGACTAGCAAATTAGATCATTTTTATCTCCATATGGCACTGGGCTGCCGTGTTTCGTGCTCCTTCGTTGCAGTACTACTCTAGTGGAAAACTTGAGTATATCGCACGGTTCTTTGCTCCTCCTCGATCAGGTCGTCGGCGCATTTATACGAGCAGTCAAATCACAAGGCCCCGCCTTCCAGCAGTAATGAGCCGTCAAATCACAAAGGCCCTCGCCTCTTGTGAAACCGACCAAGCTAGACTACCCGCCCTCTAGCCTTTTAAAAAATGTATACTTTTGTACAACAGTAGTATCGATGGATTGCGCCATGGAGCAAAACTTGAAATAAAAAAAGGTGGTATATATAGAGAGCGCTCGTCGCCAAATTATGCATATAGTACTATTAAAAAGGCTAGTCACAATAATGGTGTCCAGCACAACCCACCCCTCAAATAAAACTAAGAGGGTGCTTGGATACGTTTTAGTCCCATGACTAAAAGTAGTGGGACTGAAACATGCTAGCCTCACCCATGCTTGGATCCAAATACTAAAAAGGCTAAAATCAAGTTAATGAGCATTTATTATCCTCCAAACCCTCCAATCCAGAACTTGCTTGTGTTAAAGGAGAGGAGTTAAATGAGTAGAGAGAGGACTAATCCAAATTTTACTAGGGGTACCCCTGACTAAAAAAATTTAGTCTCAAGACTAGTTTTAGCCCCTCTTTAGTCAGGGGTGCTTGGAACTTTAGCCTCTTAAAGAGACTATTTTTAGTCAGACTAAAATAAGTCCCTTGGATCCAAGCACCCTCTAAGCATCCTATAATTCTTTGACAAAACTAAGCACCCTGAAATTCTTTGACAACTAAACTGCTGGCTATATGATGTTGGCCATATATATTGTACGTATATAATGTGAAGAAACGAGTGGTAGTACTATACCAACTAAAAGATGAAATGTAAGAAATACTAGTATGTACGTACTGAAGAGTTAAAGTAACGAGAAGAAACATAACATAGTTCTGCTGGGGGCTCAGCACAACACACCCCTCAAATTAAATTAAGCACACCTGAAATTAAACTTTGCAACTGTTCCGGTAGACACTGCATTAGAACCACCATGAGCAACGACACTGCCACCTTACTCGGAGTCCTCGTCCACGTCCTCGACTTCGTCCTTGTCCCTCTTCCTCTTGGCCGATACTTCTTTGCTTGAACCGCACACTTGGCTGTTGCTCTTCATCCAACCCTTGTAGATATTGAAGCAAAGGTAGCCATCCATTGCAGCGTACTGGATGTGGTCTATATCTAGTACATTCCGCTGCCATGCATGACGATGAAACGTGTATGGAGGTTTCACCAGTTTACCGTACGAAGGATGAACCATGGCTCCTGCCAGGGTCAGCATTGAAGGCTGACGAGAGGGCACCAGCCGATTCTTCTGGAGGTCGAAGGGGTTGCCTACAACGAGGCCTATCCGACCCAGGATTTCTTTGTCGTTACCAAAGTCTACAGTAATGAATTTGACTAGGTTGCTCCCGAGGAAGTCCTTAAAATCCTGGCACTCAACGTCGGCATGGCATATGTGGTAGACCAAGCATAAGTCATGCACGCAAACCTGGATCACGGCGGGCTTCTTCCTCTCTTCGTCCTTTAGATCCTTCTCTCGTCCCAGGACTGTGGTGTACTCAACATCTAGCCCAGCGACCCACTCATCATCTGAGTTTTCGAACATGCGTCTGAAGCGAGAAAGGCATCCTTTCACCGTCGCGGAAGAACGGGTGTAGATGACGTCGAACTCATTGCCGGTGATGGTTCTAACCTTGTACTCACCGCCGATCATGGAGATTTGGGACGCCATGGATTTGGGAGGAGGGTTAGGATTAGTGGAACTGCCGTAATGTGAATGGACGGGACGACTAGGAGCGAACCGCCGTAGTATTGAAGGACGTGCGGGGACGAGTAGGAGCGAACTGCCAGCGTGCGAACGGCAGGGTAGTGGCTTTCCATTCTCCCATGATACGGGCTTCCGAGAGCCCTTGGATCTGAGATCGAACGGTTGCATGGCGTGATTCTAGACCTATGGGTGAATATCCTATCCTGGAGGGTTATTCTGCAAATTTTCAGCAACTTAGCATGCGACCGTTTGATCTCAGATCCAAGGGCTGCCAGCAGCCCGTATCATGGTCGCGCCTACCACGACCGTCGCGTCGCTCGCGCGGTCGCGCCCTTGGAGATTTAACATGGTGCGTTAGGCTATCTGATGTTGGCATGTCATACATAGTCATCACTTAGTCACTCATACTACAACAAGGTTGGCTATAAGTGTATTTTTTGTTACTCCTCTCTATCTCTTTCTTCGTACTCAAGGAAGAAACGGTGCTAGTAAGCGCGTGTATTTATTGCATTTGCCAAGGAGTGACCTCTTCCAATGAAATGGTGTTGCTAAGTTTGCTTCATTTAATTAGCTATAGACTCAAAATTGTCTTTTCACCTAGGTACACGCGCTTAGCACCGTTTCTTCCTTGGGTCACCAAACTAGTCTCTCTCTTCTTGATTAACTTGCCACATCAGACTTTATGCCTATGTGGCAAGCTTAAGCACCTGTAGGAGCAAGTAAAAGTAAGTACAATAGTGCGCTTTACATGGCATTTTTGCATATGTGGAGGAAAGAGAGGCAAGGAAAAAGTGGAGAAGTGGGCTCTCATGCAAGAGCCAGCCTCTACTACATGGTGGAGCATTGGGAGAGGCACCTGTATGGAGGTGGTCAGGAATCTGGGAGACTCACGCCGGTCGTAGCGCCGCAGTTAAAATGATAATGGCAAGTCAAATCACGGGGCCCCACCTGTCCAGCAGTAACTCGCTGTCAAATCACACAGCCCTACGTTTGCAGCAGCCTACTCCCTCGTCTTCTCGCGTCTCTGTCGAACCGACTAGGCGGAACTGCCCCGCCGCCTACCGCGCAGGAAAAGCCCCGCCCTCGACTTTTAAATAGTATACAGTATACTAATTTTGTATCCATGGATTGCGCCCGCGCCATGGAGCAAAGCGTCTAGAAAACGGAGGAGACACGGTGGTCTTGCAATAGAGAAGAGGGAGAGGCGAGACGGTGGTTTTGGAATGGAGATGATGGAGAGGAGAGGAGGTGGTTTTGCAATGGAGAAGAGGGAGAGGAGCGTGCGGCAGCGATTTAGGATTGGACGAGAGGGCCGGCGCGCTCTGACTGGATCAAAATAAAAATCAATTTACCCTTCAATTAAGAAAGCGACCCCACATTAACTAGTCTCCCTTTTATTCTGGGTCATAATTGACCATGATTTTCGCACATAAAATATATGTTATACGTTGTATACAAGGCCACTATCAAAATTACAATTTGCAACTATACAAGGCCACTAACATTAATCGAGGCAAAATTGATGGCGTTTGCCTCGTACTAGCACCCGAGGACATTAATATCCCTTGTGTGCATGCGGGAGTGAGAAGGTTAGCTTGCATTCCCAACATTAATCAACCAATGAGGAGTAAGAGGGTTGGCTTGTTGTGCTTGGGAGAGAAAAACCACATTAATTAACACGACAATCAAGGTGACAAGCTAGCTAGCAACATTGACTTAAACATAGCATTGATTTTTACCTTGGTACCTGTAATATGAGTTTGTGGCCTTGTATAAAAAATGGAGGGAGTATAATTTGAAAGTACATTCAGATACGAACCAAACGGTACAATTTTTGGTGACATGCATTCACATTTTGCTTGTCAAATACAGTACGTGGTCAAACTTTGACCCAAAATACGCGAAACAACAAAAAAATACTTCCAAGACCAGCGCCGCTCTTCCGCTCTTCTCCTCTTAAACCACCGCCGCTCCTCTCCTGTTCCAATCTAAATGCAGCGCCGCTCCTCTCCTCTTCCATTTCAAAACCACCGCCCCTCCTCTCCTGTTCCAGTCCAAAACCAGCGTCGCTCCTCTCCCGTTCTAATCCAAAACCAGCGCTGCTCCTCTCCTCTTCCATTCAAAAACCACCGCCGGCGAGTGAAGGTGCTGTGGAGAAGTAGATCGATGGAGGAGTACAACCGATACGTGAGGATCGCAGACGGCGACCCTGTGAAGCTAGCTAGGATGTTGGAGATACAGTCTTGGTTTGACAACAAGGACCAACTAGCGGCGATGGCGACATCCATGGCCAAATATCTGCAACAGAGCGAAAAGGCGGCGATACTCACAGAGGGAGTCACGCCGGAGTACATAGAGCTGCTCCTCTGGGCCATGGAGCAAACAGATTCACCGAATCCGATCGTGAGGGAGCGGTGATGGGAGTATTGATCCCAGATGGAGCATCCACCAGCGATTGAAGGATCGAGCATCTACAGGGTGCCGTTTGTGAGGGTGTCCTGCCAGAGCGAGCTGGTGGAGTCTTCGTCGACCGAACCCAACTGCAAGAGGAGAAAAGTAGTTGGCCCGACGACGCTTCCCCGCCATCGTCTCCCTCACCGTTCACATCGTCTCACGGGGCGGCTGTCTGCCACCAAGGAATAGGAGGGGGCTGCCCCCCCCCCCCAGCCCAATAGTCGGGCAGGTTGTGAATTGTCAGGAGGAGCTTAGGGTTGTCAGTGTTTGCAGGTTATGAATTGTGTTTTGTGTTGTGTATTTTGAGAGTACTTTCAGATATGAATGTCTTTTGAATTTCAGATTTGTAGTATTGAGCATATGAAGTATTTTATGAATTCTAGAGATCTATTTTTAGCACTTAAAAATGTAGTTTCATAGGAGTATAAAAGTGCAGACAATGTGATTCTCAGAGAAGAAACTGCAAGTTCAGTTTCAGATAAGAAACTGCAACTTTCAGAGGTAGAGCATTTATATTAACACGGCCTTTTCAAACAGGTTTAACATCATGTTGGAAGTTTTATTCATGGTCAAAAATGGAACTACCAGCCAGTTAACATCATGCTGATCAACATTCATGCATAGCACATCTTCATATGATGCACAGTCAAAATGCCCACACAATGTCGAGTGTGCGAAACACAGAGAAAACGAGGGACGAAGTTTTGGCAAGTGTTGGGCATGGTTTTGGGCTGCCCCGTCTAGGCTTTCATTTTTAACATGCGCAGCCCACGACCTCGGATGGGAGGTCCATAGGCCTGTTTGTATTTTCTTAGGGCCGTCATGTATCGACCGGCCTATGGACCTCCCATCCGAGGTTTTATTTTTGGCAGCCCAATTTATGTATTTTTTTGAAGAAAACACAGAGGTATGTTCTATTTTTCTATATAAGAATAGGAACGCCAGGTCCAACTTATGTTTCCCTTCTAACTATATTATATATATTTAAATTATTTTATATGTTGACTGTTTAGTTCACATACTCCCTCCTTTTCGGTTTATAGGGCTTATCTCAAAATTTTAGTTTTTCAATTTTATAAGGCTCAATTTGGTTGTTTTCCATCACATGTTCAGATTCCAAGGTGCATTAAATCATTGCATGCAAGTATTAAGAGAAAATTGACCAATGCATGTACTTTATGCATGCATGCATTGCAATTTATGCATTGATAAACATAATTTTTTGAGGAAAACAAGTGCATTAATTAGGTGCTTTTGCAAACTACAAAAAGTATTCCACCATTCATCATCTACCTTGGTTGGTGAGATTTTTGAATTGAGCCCTATAAACCGAAAAGGAGGGAGTAATTGGCAAATAGATCTCGCCGCCACCCCCCGCCTCCTGACTCCGGGCGCGCCTGCCCCCCTCAGCAAGTCCGCTCGCGCGCCCCATGGAGTCGCCGGCCATATCCACGGGGGAATGGCTGGAAGACAGGCAGATGTACAAGATGCATCTCCCACATGTCTACAAAGCCTTCCCGCGGATGCTCCAGCCGCTCGACTCCGTCGCGCCGGCGGTGCTGCGGGAGACTCGAGGGAGGAGATGGAGGGAGCGGGCGATGCGGATCCGCGACGACGCTCTCTCCTGGACCCAGTGCACGCGCGAATGGAGGGAAGCAGAGGAGGAAGCTGCGAGGGAGGAAGCCGAGGAGGGACCGAATCCGTTCTCTCACTCGCGCAGGTATGCTCGGATGTGCAAGGATCATGTGGATTGGGAGCTGCTGAATCTAGCCCTGCGGATCTACTTCGAAGGAGATTTCTCGGAGAAGCACAGGATGCCCCACCCCAGTGAGCCGCCGATTGCGTTCGTTCGATGGGCGAAAGGAGAAGTGAATTCAGGAGATCCACGCCGTGCTGCGAGATGGGAATGCTTGACTGGACTCCTGCCCACCAGCACGCCACCGGAGCCGGAGCAGGTGGATCCCCTACCTTACCTCTCCCCCAAACCTGCAGAAGATTGAAATTAGGCTTGCAATCTGCTTCAATTGAGCTTGTCTGGTGGTTATTTCTGCTTCCTGAGAGACAACATCTGGCTGGAGGATGAGCAGGAACCAGGAACTCCGATGAATTTCCCCTATCACAATGGGGGGGAGCGCCGGTTGGGCAGTGGTACGGCCCACCTCCGCCCCAAATGGGGGCACAATCTGGGCAGGCTCCTGTAATTGCCCAAGATCAATCTGCTGGTGGTTCTGACTCTCAGATCAGTGGGAAATCTCAAGGCAAGAATCAGCAAAAGAAGAGATAGGACATCCAGAAAACTGCTCCTGCCCCTGCTTCGGGCCTTATGGCATACTCTGAGGTGATCTGCTACAACTGTGGGGAACCAGGGCATCATTTGGATAAATGTGTCAAGCCCAAGAGTTGTTTTATCTGCAAAATGGTTACCCATAAAGTTGAGAATTGCCCTGTCAGAAGGAAAACCCACAGTTCTGCTAGATATGTTGGAAGTGATAGAAATACTGCTTACTTCCATGCAGTAGCTAACCAGAGGAGGAGGAAAACCCTCATTCACTCCCTTGATGGCCCTAATGGCCCTGTTACTGAGGTAGATGAGATGCTGAAAGTGGCTAGTGACTTCTACAAAGACCTGTTTAAGAAAGAAAACCCTTCTGGGTTCTCTCTACAAAACAATTTTTTCTCTGCTTCTGAAAAAGTCTCTCCTGCTGAAAATGAGCTGCTAGAAGCCCCTTTTTCAGAGACAGAGGTGAAGGAAGCCATTTTTAGCTCTTATCCTGATGGGGCTCCTGGTCCTGATGTGATTCCCTTCTTGTTTTACCAGCATTTTTGGGACTTGGTGAAAAATGATCTCTTAGATCTTTTCCAAGCCTTTCATAGAGGAGAGTTGGATCCAGCAACTTACTCATGGGGGGTCTGTTGGGGTCAAGTTAAATAACTGTGAAAGTGATTTTTTTCCTTGCTGGTAAAGGCCTTAGGCAAGGTGACCCCATCTCCCCGCTTTTGTTTAATTTAGTAGTGGACGTTCTTACTAAAATGCTGAGCAAAGCTGCTGATCATAGTCTGATTGCAGGGCTCTGTCCTGAGGTCTGCCCTGGTGGCATCATCTGCCTTCAATATGCAGATGATACCATCCTTTTCTTAGACAATGACTCCACACATGCTAGCAATCTGAAAACTGTTCTAACCTGGTTTGAACAAGTCTCAGGCATGAGAATCAACTACTCTAAAAGTGAACTCATCCCTATCAACATGGATGATCAGGAGTTAGCTGACTTCCTCTCTATTCTAGTCTGTAATAAAGGTAACTTCCCCATTAAGTACCTAGGTATCCCTCTCCACTATGATAAACTGAGGAGAGAGGATATCCAACCCCTTCTGGATAAAATCATTAAAAGGATTGCTGGGTGGAGGGGCAAACTTCTCTCTTACAGAGGTAGATTGATCCTCATACAAGCTTGTTTGGCTAGCATTCCAGTGTATCTCCTCTCCTTCTTCAAGTTCCCTAAATGGGCAGTGAACCTCATCAATTCTCAGATGTCTCATTGCTTGTGGAATGATTTTGAGGGAAATAGGAAGCTACACCTTGCTAATTGGGCCCTAGTCTCTATGAAAAAAGATTTTGGAGGCCTAGGCATACCTAACCTCCAAGAAATTAACATCTGTCTTCTAGGGTCTTGGATTAAAAGATTCTATGAGGAAGACCTGAAACCCTGGAAGCTTCTTATTGCCCATAAATACCTAGGAAATAAACCTAATATTTTTGTCCCTTCCTCCAACCCTAAGACCTCTAGATTCTGGAAAGGATTAAAATCTATTATGCATGCTGTGAAATTTGGCTACAGATGGAACATAGGGGATGGGAGCAGAACCAGGTTCTGGGAAGATAGTTGGTTTGGCACATCCCCCCTAGCAGTCCAATTTTGGCCTATTTACTCTGTCCGCAATGAGCTTAACAAAAGTGTCAATGAAGTTTGGGACGGTCAATGCCTAAAACTCTCTTTAACAAAAGCATTACCTTTACTGCCGAGCCGGATGCCCTGATTTGGCAGCTGGACAATAAGGGGAAGTATTCCTCCAGCTCCCTCTATCATGTTATCAACTTTAGAGGGGTTCAACCCGTGTTTATCCCTGCTGTCTGGAAATTGAGAGTTCCCCCTAAAATTCATGTATTTCTCTGGCTTCTCTCCAAAAACAAATTGATGACTAGGGATAACCTTAGGAAGAGACACATCATCAAACCCCTTGATTGTGTTTACTGCTTGGAACAAGAGTCTTGTTCTCACCTATTTTTTGAATGTATAGTTGCTAAACATCTCTGGGCCCACATTGAGGAATATTTCTCTAGTCAGATTGGCTCATCCTTCGAATCTGTCGCCAGATTCTGGATTGCTACCAAAAAGTGCTCAGTTTTAAACACTGTTAGCTCAGCTGTCCTTTGGTGCCTCTGGAAATATAGAAATGCTATGATTTTCAGTAACACCTCCTGGATTTCCATTCCGCAGGTCTTGAGGTTGATCAGGAACATGGTGAGGAACTGGGCGATTCTCTCCTCCGGATCGGACAAGGACAAGTTGATGAGCTTCGTGGAAACCCTAACAAGATCCCTCCAGAAACCGTTGGCGATCACTTGTGGCTGAACAAGGCTCGACCTGCTCTGGGGCTGGACCCGTGGGCTCGTCTCAAGATCTCTGATGAAGATGATGGGCACCTGGCGCCGAAAAAGAGGGACATCCACCATGCTACGCCTTCCAGCCCGGTCTCTCCGCTTGCTTACTGGTCGCCGCAGGCTGACACGGCCCCTCGGCTGAAGACCATGAAGGCTTCGCTGGACCCTCCTTGTGTCATTTGAGTGCTCTATCCGCTCTGCCTTTGGCACCGCTCGGGTGATTTGTGTTATTCAGAGAACTTGTTCATCCACCCCCCTAGTTTGTAGCTTTTCTACCTTTGCTTTCGAACTGCTCTTTGAGCTGCTGTATCAGAATATGTTGTGGTTTCGTTCTCAGCAATGGAACCGGGGAGATGCTCCCTGTTTTTCTAAAAAAAATTATTTCATATGTTATTATATATTATTTTTATTGTCATCATATATTTAACAGATACTTACATATGTAAGAAAACAATATCCCACATCTTATTAACTTATAAAAATAATTTCTTAACAAATAAAATCCTGGATTGTTTTGGCACGAAAATCCTAGTGATTGTGTACAAAAGCTTGGTAAGATTTAAGGACGAATGTAATAATATCACTTATTATTTAAATATATTTATAACAAAATGCTCAGCCCCTTTTTATTTTTTGATAACATTGCTGGCCCAACCCAACATTATAATTAGAATCAGCCCAGCAAAATCGTGTATTTCGAGAAAGTGCAAATGGCCTGTAATTTTTTAGGAAATAAAATAAACGGGCCGCATGGACGCTACATTATTTGTTCACCCAGCCCAGCTAATGGCTGTAATTCAAAAAAAAGATCAAATTGACTGTAAATTCTACCGCGCAAAAAAAGACTGTAAATTCTGAAAAAATGGGTTGAATACGTGCCACATTTTTGGAGGCTGAAATGTGGGCAAATAGGTCGAAGCCAATGCAAGTCGTTGTCAATTTAGTCAACAAATGATTCTGACATGTTAGCCGTTGGATTTACATCCAACGACAGGCATCCATCTTCAATCTCTCGTCTTCTTCCTCCAGCGCCGCCGAGACCACCTCCCGCCTCCTGCTGCTAGCAGCTCTGCTTAGCACGCTTCGCTATGAAGCGCTACTCCACCGTTGGCCAGGCCATCCCTCCACCCCTCCACACCTCCCATTCTTCTCCACCAACTGCCGAACCACACCGCACTAGAACCAGTTAACCCTCGTACACCTCTCCGTCTGCGACTCTACTCCCGCGTCTTCCCATCTCCGGCTCGTTGCTATCCGGGGCCTTGTCGTCGTCCACCACCTTGGATGCGCTCGGCGCGGCATGGTCAACGTGGTCAACGAACGACACCATCAGAAGTAGACTGTGCGTGGAGAGGCTGACAGCTGGGTCCATGGCCGCACACAAGGAAATGCCTCCTTATTACGCGCAAAATAATGATTCCTCCACCTGACATCTGGGACCCACCGGAAGGGCCTCTGTATTTCGCGAAATAAAGTGCCCCCCGCTGACATGTCGGACCCACCAGCTATCTTCGCACGCAAGGAAGTGCCTCCTTATTACGCACAAAAAATGAATATTCCCCCTGCCAGCTGGAACCCAGCATAGTGGGAGGCTGACTTGTGGGCCTACCAAGTTGACGGGGACGGAGGGCTTTGTCAACTTAGTCAATATGAACGATTCTAGCTCCTGTTACCGTATGATGTTCATCCAACGGCCGTAGTGCTTCTTCAACCTCTGGTCTTCTTGCTCCAGCCGCCCAAACCAGCGCCGGTCGTGCCGCGTGCTCCTGCCTCCCGTGGCCGGCTGTGATGCCGCTGAGGCCTCACCGCCCCCTACTACTCCCACCGCTGGCCAGGCCATCCCTCTACTCACCCACACCCCCTGTTAATCTGCGGCGACAACAACCTCACACCGCAGCCGAACCAGTGAACCCTCGTACTCCTCTTCACGTGGGCATCCACTGCTGAGTCTTCCCCAGCTCCGAGTCGTCCCCTTCCTAGTCCTCGCCGTCGTCCACTGCCCTGGTGCTCTCGACGCGGCGTGGTCAACATGGTCAACGACCGACTTCCATCGGAAGAGTACTGTACATGCAGAGGCTGACAGCTGGGTCCACGACAGCCGCAAGGAAGTGCCTCCTTATTACGCGGAAAATAATTATTCCTCCACCTGATAGCCGGGACCCACCGGACGGGCCACCATTATTTTGCAAAAAAAATCGTTTCCCCTTGACTGCTGGGACCCACCGGACGGGCCACCGTATTTCGCGAAAAAACGTTCCCCCGCTGTCAGCTCGGACCCATCGGAAGTGCCTCCTTATTACGCACAAAAAATGAATACTCCCCCGGCTAGCTGGGACCCACCTTGCTGGGAGGCTGACTTGTGGGCCTACTAAGTTGACGGGGATGAAGGGCTTTGTCAACTTAGTCAATATGAACGATTCTAGCTCCAGTGACCGTACGATGTCCATCCAACGGCCGTAGTGCTTCTTCAACCTCTGGTCTTCTTGCTCCAGCCGCCCAAAGTAGCGCCGGTCGTGCCACATGCTCCTGCCTCCCGTGGCCGGCTGTGCTGCCGCGGAGGCCTCACCGCCCCCTACTATTCCCACCGCTGGCCAGGCCCTGCGGCGATGATAGCCTCACACCACAGCCGAACCAGTGAACCCTCGTACTCCTCCCCGCGCGTGCGGGATTCCACTGCCGCGTCTTCCCCGGCTCCCCGGTGTCCCCTTCCTAGGCCTCGTCGTCGTCCACCGCCCTGGTGCTCCCGGCGCGGCGTGGTCAACGTGGTCAATGAACGACTTCCATCGGACGTGGACTGTACGTGGAGAGGCTGACAGCTGGGTCCACGGCGGCAGCAAGGAAGTGCCTCCTTATTATGCGGAAAATAATGATTCCTCCACCTGACAGCAGGGACCCACCGGACGGGCCATCGTATTTCATGAAAAAAACGTTTCCCCCCTGACTGCTGGGACCCACCAGCTACACCTTCGCATGCAAGGAAGTGCATCCGAAAAAAAATGATTCACCACCTGACTGCTGGGACCCACCAGCTACATCTTCCCATGCAAGGAAGTGCGTCCGGGCAAAAAAACCAAAACAATTCGCCTCCCACTGACTGCTGGGACCCACTAGCCCCCCGACTGCTAGGACCCACCAGCTACATCTTCGCACGCAAGGAAGTGCGTCCGGGCAAAAAAAAAACGATTCGCCCCCTGACTGCTGGGACCCACCAGCTACATCTTCGCAGGCAAGGAAGTGCGTGACAGTCGGGACCCACCTGGTCGAAGCGTACGTGGCATTATCATTCTGGTCGTGAACGTGTACGTACATATATACTGGTGGATGTAGAGGCGCGCACGTGTCGTAGTAGAGGCGGCCAGGGTGCAAGAAAGAAAATACGGCCACGTATGTGTACATACGGGCGGGGTCTCGATCGCCTACTCGCGCATACGTACGGCAAGGGCTCGTGTACATGGCTGGGTCGGAACAGAGAAACAGCGTCGTCGTCGTGTTCATGGGGAGGCAACGAAATGCGTCGTGTTCATCGGGAGGCAACGCGGCTGGGTTGGAACGGAATGCGTGGTCGTGTTCATCGGGAGGGCTTGGACGGAAGAGGCGATGGAAACGAGGCCTGGCGTACCGCACAACGGAGGAAACGGACCTCCTACGGTCGAAATGGGGGTCCTGTTGATTGGGAGGGGTGTGGCGTACCACAAAACGGAGGAAACGGACCTCCTACGGTCGAAACGGGGGTCCTGTTGATCGGGAGGGGTGTGGCATACCACAAAACAGAGGAAACGGACCTCCTACAGTCACAACGGGGGTCCTGTTCATCGGGAGGGGTGTGGCGTACCGCAAAACGGGACTCCACGAGATACTGTTCATCTCCACCGTCGACCCCCTCCAGCCTCCACAAGCTACTGTTCATCCACCGTCGACCTCCTCCAGCCTCCACGGGCTCCTGTTCATCCAGCCTCCACCGCGCGCTACTCCATCGGCTACTGTTTAACCACCCCTCCACCGTCTACTGTTCATCCAGCCCTCCACACCACGGGGTCCTGTTCAACCACCCCTCCACGGGCACCCCTCCACCGTCTACTGTTCATCCTGCCCTCCACACCACAGGGTCCTGTTCATCCACCCCTCCACAGGCACCCCTCCACCGTCTACTGTTCATCCAGCCCTCCACCACACCACGGGGTCCTGTTCATCCAGAGGCAACGCCACCGCTCACTGTTCATCCAAACCCCCCGCAACGCTCACTGTTCATCCCATCGATCGGCTTCAGTTAGCAGCAGTAGCCAAGGAATCGCTCGATCGGGTTTAGTTAACAGCCATCGATCGATCGCTCGGGTTCAGTAACGCGTAGCCTGCAGTGCAATCGCTCGGGTTTAGTTAGAGCCCAACGCCTCGCTCGGGTTCAGTTAGAGCCAACACCTCGCACACATGCGCGTACGTGTACGAGAGAAACGCGCATCGCTCGGCCCTCGACCTCCCACCATAACCGGGAACTCCCCGAAATTTTCCTCCCCCTCGCTTCTAGCACGGTTTTTTCCGTCATGGACGGCCCAAAGAATGTCATGCAGCTGTGTCTCCGGCCCGCCCAGGACGAAAAGCCCATTTTCTGTCATGATTTTTTGTCATAGAAGTAGGAGCCCACCACATCTATGATGATACCGGGTTTTGTCACAATTATCATCATAGAAGTGTCATATGTATGACAGAAAAAAAAATTCGTTCGGCCTAAAATGTCACGGATGTGTCTTTTTTTGTAGTGTTTGGTTGACTTGCCCGATGATCGGCAAGTAATTGAGAATAAATGGATCTTCAAGAAGAAGACTGACGCTGACGGTAATGTTACTGTCTATAAAGCTCGACCTGTTGCAAAAGGTTTTCGACAAGTTCAAGGGATTGACTATGATGAGACCTTCTCACCCGTAGCGATGCTTAAGTCTGTCCGAATCATGTTAGCAATTGCCGCATTTTATGATTATGAAATTTGGCAAATGGATGTCAAAATTGCATTCCTGAATGGATTTCTGGAAGAAGAGTTGTATATGATGCAACCGGAAGGTTTTGTCGATCCAAAGGGAGCTAACAAAGTGTGAAAGCTCCAGCGATCCATTTATGGACTGGTGCAAGCTTCTCGGAGTTGGAATAAACGGTTTGATAGTGTGATCAAAGCATTTGGTTTTATACAGACTTTTGGAGAAGCTTGTATTTACAAAAAGGTGAGTGGGAGCTCTGTAGCATTTCTGATATTATATGTGGATGACATTACTGATTGGAAATGATATAGAATTTCTGGATAGCATAAAGGGATACTTGAATAAGAGTTTTTCAATGAAAGAGCTCGGCGAAGCTGCTTACATATTGAGCATCAAGATCTATAGAGATAGATCAAGACGCTTGATAAGTTTTTCAATGAGTACATACCTTGACAAGATTTTGAAGTAGTTCAAAATGGAACAGTCAAAGAAGGAGTTCTTGCCTGTGTTACAAGGTGTGAAATTGAGTAAGACTCAAAACCTGACCACGACAGAAGATAGAGAGAGAATGAAAGTCATTCCCTATGCCTCATCCATAGGTTCTATAAAGTATGCTATGTTGTGTACCAGACCTATTATATACCCTGCCTTGAGTTTGGCAAGGGAGTACAATAGTGATCTAGGGGTAGATCACTGGACATTGGTTAAAATTATCCTTAGTGGAATAAGGATATGTTTCTCGATTATGGAGGTGACAAAAGGTTCGTCGTAAAGGGTTACGTCGATGCAAGTTTTGACACTGATCCAGATGAGTCAAAGTCTCAATCTGGATACATATTGAAAGTGAGAGCAATTAGCTAGAGTAGCTCCGTGCAGAGCATTGTTGACATAGAAATTTGCAAAATACATATAGATCTGAATGTGGCAGACCCGTTGACTAAACTTCCCTCACAAGCAAAACATGATCACACCTTAGTACTCTTTGGGTATTAATCACATAGCGATGTGAACTAGGTTATTGACTCTAGTAAACCCTTTGGGTGTTGGTCACATGACGATGTGAACTATGGGTGTTAATCACATGGTAATGTGAACTATTGATGTTAAATCACATGGCGATGTGAACTAGATTATTGACTCTAGTGCAAGTGGGAGACTGAAGGAAATATGCCCTAGAGGCAATAATAAAGTTATTATTTATTTCCTTATATCATGATAAATGTTTATTATTCATGCTAGAATTGTATTAACCAGAAACATAATACATGTGTGAATACATAGACAAACAGTATGTCACTAGTATGCCTCTACTTCACTAGCTCGTTGAATCAAAGATGGTTAAGTTTCCTAGCCATAGACATGAGTTGTCATTTGATTAACTGAAGGGGAACGTAGCAATAATTCAAAATTTTCCTACGTGTCACCAAGATCAATCCATGGAGTCATCTAGCAACGAGGGAGGAGTGGATCTACATACCCTTGTAGATCGCGCGCGGAAGCGTTCAAGAGAACGGGGTTGATGGAGTCGTACTCGTCGTCATCCAAATCACCGATGATCCTAGCGCCGAACGGACGGCACGTCCACGTTCAACACACGTACGGAGCAGCGACGTCTCCTCCTTCTTGATCCAGCAAGGGGGGAGGAGAGGTTGATGGAGATCCAGCAGCACGACGGTGTGGTGGTGGAAGTAGCGGGATTCCAACAGGGCTTCGCCAAGCGCTGCAGGAGGAGGGAGATGTGTCATGGGAGGGAGAGGGAGGCGCCAGGGCTTAGGTGTGGCTGCCCTCCCTTCCCCCACTATATATAGGGCCAAGGGAGAGGGGGGCGCAGCCTTGGCCCTTCCTCCAAGGAAGGGTGCGGCCAGGGAGGAGTCCATCCTCCCCAAGGCACCTAGGAGGTGCCTTCCCCCTTTAGGACTCTTCCTTTCCCTTATCTCTTGGCGCATGGGCCTCTTGGGGCTGGTGCCCTTGGCCCATATAGGCCAACGCGCACACCCCTACAGCCCATGTGGGCCCCGGGGCAGGTGGACCCCCTTGGTGGACCCCCGGACCCCTTTCGGCACTCCCGGTACAATACCGATAATGCGCGAAACTTTTCCGGCGACCAAAACAAGACTTCCCATATATAAATCTTTACCTCCGGACCATTCCGGAACTCCTCGTGACGTCCGGGATCTCATCCGGGACTCCGAACAACTTTCGGGTTATCGCATACTAATATCTCTATAACCCTAGCGTCACCGAACCTTAAGTGTGTAGACCCTACGGGTTCGGGAGACACGTAGACATGACCGAGACGACTCTCCGGCCAATAACCAAAAGCGGGATTTGGATACCCATGTTGGATCCCACATGTTCCACGATGATCTCATCGGATGAACCACGATGTCAAGGACTTAATCAATCCCGTATACAACTCCCTTTGTCTAGCGGTACGATACTTGCCCAAGATTCGATCGTCAGTATCCCGATACCTTGTTCAATCTCATTACCGGCAAGTCTCTTTTACTCGTTACATAACACATCATCCCGTGATCAACTCCTTGATCACATTGTGCACATTATGATGATGTCCTACCGAGTGGGCCCAGAGATACCTCTCTATTTACACGGCGTGACAAATCCCAGTCTCGATTCGTGCCAACCCAACAGACACTTTCGGAGATACCTGTAGTGTACCTTTATAGCCACCCAGTTACGTTGTGACGTTTGGCACACCCAAAGTATTCCTACGGTATCCGGGAGTTGCACAATCTCATGGTCTAAGGAAATGATACTTGACATTAGAAAAGCTTTAGCATACGAACTACATGATCTTGTGCTAGGCTTAGGATTGGGTCTTGTCCATCACATCATTCTCCTAATGATGTGATCCCGTTATCAATGATATCCAATGTCCATGGTCAGGAAACCGTAACCATCTATTGATCAACGAGCTAGTCAACTAGAGGTTTACTAGGGACATGGTGTTGTCTATGTATCCACACATGTATCTGAGTTTCCTATCAATACAATTCTAGCATGGATAATAAACGATTATCATGAACAAGGAAATATAATAATAACTAATTTATTATTGCCTCTAGGGCATATTTCCAACAGT
Organism: Triticum aestivum; assembly: GCF_018294505.1. NCBI lineage: Eukaryota > Viridiplantae > Streptophyta > Magnoliopsida > Poales > Poaceae > Triticum > Triticum aestivum. The sequence goes on from NC_057794.1 coordinate 352,397,473, forward strand.
CTCCCACTTGCACTAGAGTCAATAATCCAGTTCACATCGATATGTGATTAACACTCAAGGTCACATCCCCATGTGACTAACACCCAAAGAGTTCTGGGTTTGATCATGTTATGCTTGTGAGAGAGGTTACAGTCAACGGGTCTAAACCTTTCAGATCTGTGTGTGCTTTACAAATCTCTATGTCATCTCCTAGATGTAGCTACCATGTTCTATTTGGAGCTATTCCAAATAACTGTTCTACTATACGAATCCAGTTTACTACTTAGAATAATCTGGATTAGTGTCAAAGTTTGCATCGGCGTAACCCTTTACGACGAACTCTTTTATCACCTCCATAATCGAGAAAATTCCTTAGTCCACTAGTTACTAAGGATAACTTTGACCGCTGTCCTGTGATCCATTCTTGGATCACTCTTGTACCCCTTGACTGACTCATGGCAAGGCACACTTCAGGTGCGGTACATAGCATAGCATACTGTAGAGACTACGTCTTAAGCATAGGGGACGACCTTCGTCCTTTCTCTCTATTCTGCCGTGGTCGAGCTTTAAGTCTTAACTTCATACCTTACAACTCAGGCAAGAACTCCTTCTTTGACTGATCCATCTTGAACACCTTCAAGATCATGTCAAGGTATGTGCTCATTTGAAAGTACCATTAAGCGTTTTGATCTATCCTTATAGATCTTGATGCTCAATGTTCAAGTGGCTTAATCCAGGCTTTCCATTGAAAAACACTTTCCAAATAACCCTATATGCTTTCCAGAAATTCTACGTCATTTCTGATCCACAATATGTCAACAACATATACTCATCAGAAATTCTATAGTGCTCCCACTCACTTCTTTGGAAATACAAGTTTCTCATAAACTTTGTATACACCAAAATCTTTGATCATCTCATCAAAGCATACATTCCAACTCCGAGATGCTTACTCCAGTCCTTAGAAGGATTGCTGGAGCTTTGCATACTTGTTAGCATCTTTCAGGATTGACAAAACCTTCTATTGTATCACATACAACTTTTCTTACAAAAACTTGGTAAGAAAACTTGTTTTGACATCCTATCTGCAAGATTTCATAAATAATGCAGTAATCACTAATATAATTCCAACTAGCATCGCTACGTGTGAGAAAGTCTCATCGTAGTCAACTCCTTGAACTTGTCGGGAAACATCTTAACGACAAGTCGAGCTTTCTCAATGGTGACACTTACCATCATTGTCTGTCTTCCTTTTAAAATCCATATGTACCTAACAGCCTTACGACCATCAAGTAGCTCTTCCAAAGTCTACACTTTGTTTTCATACATGGATCCTCTCTCGGATTATATGGCCTCGAGCCATTTTGGAATCCATGCCCACCATCGCTTTTCCATAGCTTGTAGGTTCATTGTTGTCTAGCAACATGACTTCCAAGACAGGATTACGTACCACTCTGAAGTAGTACGCATCCTTGTCATCCCACGAGGTTTGATAGTGACTTGATCTGAAGTTTCATGATCACTATCATAAGCTTCCACTTCAATTGGTGTAGGTGCCACAGGAACAACTCCCTGTGCCCTGCCACACGCCAGTTGAAGTGATGGTTCAATAACCTCATCAAGTCTCCACCATCCTCCCACTCAATTCTTTCGAGAGAAACTTTTCCTCGAGAAAGGACCCGATTCTAGAAACAATCCCTTATTGCTTTCGAATCAGAGACAGGAGGTATACCCAACTGTTTTCGGTGTCCTATGAAGATGCATTTATCCGCTTTGGGTTCGAGCTTATCAGCCTGAAACTTTTTTCACATAAGCATCGCAGCCCCAAACTTTTAAGAAATGACAGCTTAGGTTCCTCTAAACCATAGTTCATACGGTGTCATCTCATCAGAATTACGTGGTGCCCTATTTAAAGTGAATGTGGTTGTCTCTAATGCCTAACCCATAAACTATCGTGGTAATTCGATAAGAGACATCATGGTATGCATCATATCCAATAGGGTGCAGTTATGATGTTCGGACACACCATCACACTATGGTGTTCCAGGCTGTATTAGTTGTGAAACAATTTCCACAATGTCTTAATTCTGTGCCAAACTTGTAATTCAGATATTCATCTCTATGATCATATCATAGATATTTTATCCTCTTGTCACGACGATCTTTCAACTTCACCCTGAAATTACTTGAACCTTTCAATAATTCAGACTCGTGATTCATCAAGTAAATATACTCAACATCTTATTCAAATCATCTATGAAGTAAGAACATAATGATATCCACTACACACCTCAGCACTCATTGGACTGCACACATCAAAATGTATTACTTCCAACAAGTTGCTTTCTAGTTCCATTTTAGTGGAAACGAGGCTTTCAGTCATCTTGCCCATGTGGTATGATTTGCATGTCTCAAGTGATTCAAAATCAAGTGAGTCCAAACGGTCCCTTTGCATGGAGTTTCTTCATGCATATACACCAATAGACATGGTTCACATGTCTCAAACTTTTCAAAAACGAGTGAGTCCAAAGATCCATCAACATGGAGCTTCTTCATGCGTTTTATACCGATATGACTTAAGTGGCAGTGCCACAAGTAGGTGGTACTATCATTACTATCTTATATCTTTTGGCATGAACATGTGTATCACTATGATCGAGATTTAATAAACCATTCATTTTAGGTGTAAGACCATTGAAGGTATTATTCAAATAAAAATAAACAGAGTAACCATTATTCTCCTTAAATGAATAACCGTATTGCGATAGACGTAATCCAATCATGTCTATGCTCAACGCAAACACCAAATAACAATTATTTAGGTTTTAATACCAATCTCGATGGTAGAGGGAGCGTACGATATTTGATCAACCTTGGAAATACTTCCAACACATATAGTCATCTCACCTTTTAGCTAGTCTCGGTAGCCTTTTGTTTCGAGTTACTAACACTTAGCAACCAAACCGGTATCTAATACCCTGGTGCTACTAGGAGTACTAGTAAAGTACACATTAACACAATGTATATCCAATATACTTCTATCAACCTTGCCAGCCTTCTCATCTACCAAGTATCTAGGGTAATTCTGCTCCAGTGGCTGTTCCCCTTATTACAGAAGCACTTAGTCTCGGGTTTGGGCTCAACCTTGGGTTTCTTCACTAGAGCAGCAACTGATTTGCCATTTCATGAAGTTTCCCTTCTTGCCCTTGCCCTTCTTGAAACTAGTGGTTTCACCAACCATCAACAATTGATGCTTCTTCTTGATTTCTACTTTTGTGGTGTCAAACATCGCGAATATCTCAAGGATCATCATATATGTCCCTGATATATTATAGTTCATCACGAAGCTCTAGCAGCTTGGTGGTAATGACTTCGGAGAACTATCACTATTTCATCTGGAAGATCAAATCCCACTTGATTCAAGCGATTGTTGTACTCAAACAATCCGAGCACAAGCTCAACAATTGAGCTTTTCTCCCTTAGTTTGCAGGCTGAGAAAATCGTCGGAGGTCTTATACCTCTTGACGTGGGCACGAGCCTGAAATCCCAATTTCAGCCCTCAAAACATCTCATATGTTTCGCGATGTTTTAAAACATCTTCGGTGCCTCAACTCTAAACCGTTTAACTGAACTATCACGTAGTTATCAAACTGTGTATGTCAGATGTTCGCAACATCCATAGACGACGTTCGAGGTTCAGCACACTGAGCGGTGCATTAAGGACATAAGCCTTTTACTGTCTGCATAATTGCTACTATCAACTTTCAACTAATTTTTCTCTAGGAACATATCTAAACAGTAGAACTAAAGCGCGAGCTACGACATAATTTGCCAAATCCTTTTGACTATGTTCAGGATAATTAAGTTCATGAACTCCCACTCAGATAGACATCCCTCTAGTCATCTAAGTGATTACATGATCCGAGTCAACTAGGCCGTGTCCGATCATCACGTGAGACGGACTAGTCAACATCGGTGAACATCTTCATGTTGATCGTATCTACCATACGACTCATGCTCGACCTTTCAGTCTCTTGTGTTCTGAGGCCATGTCTGTACATGCTAGGCTCGTCAAGTCAACCTAAGTGTTTTGCATGTGTTCCGAGGCCATGTCTGTACATGCTAGGCTCGTCAACACCCGTTGTATTCGAACGTAAGAATCTATCACACCCGATCATCACGTGGTGCTTCGAAACGACAAACTTTCGCAACGGTGCACAGTTAGGGGGAACACTTTCTTGAAATTTTAATGAGGGATCATCTTATTTACTATCGTCGTTCTAAGCAAATAAGATGTATAAACATGATAAACATCACATGCAATCAAATAGTGACATGATATGGCCATCATCACTTTGCTCCTTTTGATCTCCATCTTCGGGGCTCCATGATCATCATCGTCACCGGCATGACACCATGATCTCCATCATCATGATCTCCATCATCGTGTCTTCATGAAGTTGTCTCGCCAACTATTACTTCTACTACTATAGCTAACGGTTAGCAATAAAGTAAAGTAATTACATGGCGTTGTTCAATGACACGCAGGTCATATAATAAATAAAGACAACTCCTATGGCTCCTGCCGGTTTTCATACTCATCGACATGCAAGTCGTGATTCCTATTACAAGAACATGATCAATCTCATACATCACATATCATTCATCACATTCTTCTTGGCCATATCACATCACATAGCATACCCTGCAAAACAAGTTAGACGTCCTCTAATTGTTGTTTGCATGTTTTACGTGGCTGCTATGGGTTTCTAGCAAGAACGTTTCTTACCTACGCAAAAACCACAACGTGATATGCCAATTGATATTTACCCTTCATAAGGACCCTTTTCATTGAATCCGATCCGACTAAAGTGGGAGAGACAGACACCCGCTAGCCACCTTATGCAACTAGTGCATGTCAGTCGGTGGAACCAGTCTCACGTAAGAGTACGTGTAAGGTCGGTCCAGGCCACTTCATCCCACAATGCCGCCGAATCAAGATTGGACTAGTAACGGTAAGCATATTGAACAAAATCAACGCCCACAACTACTTTGTGTTCTACTCGTGCATAGTAACTACGCATAGACCTAGCTCATGATGCCACTGAAGGGGAACGTAGCAATAATTCAAAATTTTCCTACGTGTCACCAAGATCAATCTATGGAGTCATCTAGCAACGAGGGAGGAGTGGATCTACATACCCTTGTAGATCGCGCAAGGAAGCGTTCAAGAGAACGGGGTTGATGGAGTCGTACTCGTCGTGATCCAAATCACCGATGATCCTAGCGCCGAACGGACGGCACCTCCGCGTTCAACACACGTACGGAGCAGCGACGTATCCTCCTTCTTGATCCAGCAAGGGGGAGGAGAGGTTGATGGAGATCCAGCAGCACGACAGTGTGGTGGTGGAAGTAGCGGGATTCCAACAGGGCTTCGCCAAGCGCTGCAGGAGGAGGGAGATGTGTCATGGGAGGGAGAGGGAGGCGCCAGGGCTTAGGTGTGGCTGCCCTCCCTTCCCCCCACTATATATAGGGCCAAGGGAGAGGGGGGGGGCACAGCCTTGGCCCTTCCTCCAAGGAAGGGTGCGGCCAGGGAGGAGTCCATCCTCCCCAAGGCACCTAGGAGGTGCCTTCCCCCTTTAGGACTCTTCCTTTCCCTTATCTCTTGGCACATGGGCCTCTTGGGGCTGGTGCCCTTGGCCCATATAGGCCAAGGCGCACACCCCTACAGCCCATGTGGCCCCCGAGGCAGGTGGACCCCCTTGGTGGACCCCCGGACCCCTTTCGGCACTCCCGGTACAATACCGATAATGCGCGAAACTTTTCCGGCGACCAAAACAAGACTTCCCATATATAAATCTTTACCTCCGGACCATTCCGGAACTCCTCGTGATGTCCGGGATCTCATCCGGGACTCCGAACAACTTTCGGGTTACCGCATACTAATATCTCTATAACCCTAGCGTCACCGAACCTTAAGTGTGTAGACCCTACGGGTTCGGGAGACACGTAGACATGACCGAGACGACTCTCCGGCCAATAACCAACAGCGGGATCTGGACACCCATGTTGGCTCCCACATGTTCCATGATGATCTCATCGGATGAACCACGATGTCAAGGACTTAATCAATCCCGTATACAATTCCCTTTGTCTAGCGGTATGATACTTGCCCGAGATTCGATCGTCGGTATCCCGATACCTTGTTCAATCTCGTTACCGGCAAGTCTCTTTTACTCGTTTCGTAACACATCATCCCGTGATCAACTCCTTGATCACATTGTGCACATTATGATGATGTCCTACCGAGTGGGCCCAGAGATACCTCTCCGTTTACACAGAGTGACAAATCCCAGTCTCGATTCGTGCCAACCCAACAGACACTTTCGGAGATACCTGTAGTGTACCTTTATAGCCACCCAGTTAAGTTGTGACGTTTGGCACACCCAAAGTATTCCTATGGTATCCGGGAGTTGCACAATCTCATGGTCTAAGGAAATGATACTTGACATTAGAAAAGCTTTAGCATACGAACTACATGATCTTGTGCTAGGCTTAGGATTGGGTCTTGTCCATCACATCATTCTCCTAATGATGTGATCCCGTTATCAACGACATCCAATGTCCATGGTTAGGAAACCATAACCATCTATTGATCAACAAGCTAGTCAACTAGAGGTTTACTAGGGACATGGTGTTGTCTATGTATCCACACATGTATCTGACTTTCCTATCAATACAATTCTAGCATGGATAATAAACGATTATCATGAACAAGGAAATATAATAATAACTAATTTATTATTGCCTCTAGGGCATATTTCCAACATTAACGGGGTCACATCATTAGAGAATGATGTGATTGACTTGACCCATTCCGGTAGCATAACACTTGATCGTTCAGTTTGTTGCTATTGCTTTCTTCATGACTTATACATGTTCCTATGACTATGAGATTATGCAACTCACGTTTACCGGAGGAACACTTTGTGTGCTACAAATGTCACAATGTAACTGGGTGATTATAAAGGTGCTCTACAGGTGTCTCCGAAGGTACTTGTTGGGTTGGCGTATTTCGAGATTAGGATTTGTCACTCCGATTGTCGGAGAGGTATCTCTGGGCCCACTCGGTAATGCACATCACTATAAGCCTTGCAAGCATTGCAACTAATGAGTTAGTTGCGGGATGATGTGTTACGGAACGAGTAAAGAGACTTGCCGGTAACGAGATTGAACTAGGTATTGAGATACCGACGATCGGATCTCAGGCAAGTAACATACCGATGACAAAGGGAACAATGTATGTTGTTATGTGGTTTGACCGACAAAGATCTTCGTAGAATATGTAGGAGCCAATATGAGCATCCAGGTTCTGCTATTGGTTATTGACTAGAGACGTGTCTCGGTCATGTCTACATAGTTCTTGAACCCGCAGGGTCCGCACGCTTAAAGTTCGATGACAGTTATATTATGAGTTTATGTGTTTTGATGTACTGAAGGTTGTTCAGAGTCCCGGATGTGATCAAGGACATGATGAGGAGTCTTGAAATGGTCGAGACATGAAGATTGATATATTGGAAGCCTATGTTTGGATGTCGGAAGTGTTCCAGGTGAAATTGGGATTTTACCGGAGTACCGGGAGGTTACCGGAACCCCCGGGGGGCTTAATGGTCCTACATGGGCCTTCGTGGAAATAGAGGAAAGCAAGGGGAGTGTGGGGCGCCCCCCCAAAGCCCAAACCGAATTGGTTTAGGGCAAGGGGGCCGGGCCCCTCTTTCCTTCTTTCCCTCTCTCTTTTCCTTCTCCCGAATCCTATTCCAACTAGGAAAAGGGGGGAGTCCTACTCCCGGTGGGAGTAGGACTCCTTCTGGCGCGCCCTCTCCCTGGCTGGCCGCACCCCCCTTGCTCCTTTATATACGGGGGCAGGGGGCACCCCATAGACACAACAATTGATCAAGTTGATCTTTTAGCCGTGTGCGGTCCCCCCTCCACCATAGTCCACCTCAATAATACTGTAGCGGTGCTTAGGCGAAGCCCTGTGTCGGTAGAACATCAACATCGTCACTACGCTGTCGTGCTAACGAAACTCTCCCTCAACACTCGGCTAGATCGGAGTTCGAGGGACGTCATCGGGCTGAACATGTGCTGAACTCGGAGGTGCCGTACGTTCGGTACTTGATCGGCCGGATTGTGAAGACGTACGACTACATCAATCGCGCTGTGCTAACGCTTCCGCTTTCGGTCTACGAGGGTACGTAGACAACACTTCCCCTCTCGTTGCTATGCATCACCATGATCTTGCGTGTGCGTAGGAATTTTTTTGAAATTACTACGTTCCCCAACACGTGGTGGGGTTAAGCTTCCTATCCTCAGATGGCGCGACCTGCCCCGGATCTAAGGCCAGAGCGGTTACATGTGCAATTTCCTAGGTATGGCCCGATGACAGATCTAAGTCATGTTCATCGAGGTGACGGGGAGCGATTACCGTGGTATCGAATCCGTCGAAGATCAAGTCTCCGTGTATATCCGCGATATAGTTCAAGCTCCCGAATTTGACCTGACGGCCAGGGGTGTAGCTGGCGATCTGCTCTAGATGGCCAAGCGAGTTGGCCCGCAGTGCGAAGCTGCCAAACACGAAGATTTGTCTGGGGAGGAAGACTTCCCCTACGACATCATTGTTGTGGATGATTGAAGGAGCCATCAAACCTTTTGGGGACGACACAATGGAACTCTCAATGAAAGCACCAATGTCGGTGTCAAAACCGGCGGATCTTGGGTAGGGGGTCCCTAACTGTGCGTCTAAGCTCGATGGTAACAGGAGACAGGGGACATGATGTTTACCCAGGTTCGGGCCCTCTCTATGGAGGTAATACCCTACGTCCTGCTTGATTGATCTTGATGAATATGAGTATTACAAGAGTTGATCTACCACGAGATCGTAATGACTAAACCCTAAAAGTCTAGTCTGGCTATGATTATCAAGATTCTGCCTCTCTACGGACCTAGCCCTCCGGTTTATATAGACACGGGAGGGATCTAGGGTTACACAAGGTCGGTTACAAAGAAAGGAATCTTCATAGTTGGTCGCCAAGCTTGCCCTCCACGCCAAGGAGAGTCCTATCCGGACACGGGTGCAGTCTTCGGTCTCCGTGTTTTTCACAACCCATCAGTCCGGCCCATGGCTAACAGGCCGGACGCCCGAGGACCCCTTAGTCCAGGACTCCCTCAATGATCATGATGAGTGCCATCGACATATTTTGCTTTTTGCATCATGTTCATCATTTGTTATATTGCATTGTGCCATCCATGTTGTTGCCATGGTCATCTTGCTTGTTATATGATATATGAGATATGATATCCCTTTTGTCATTTTTATTTTCATCATGATCATCTTGTGGGTTTGCATTCTTCATTTTGATGTATTGTTTGTGCGTTCTCCTTATTCCCCTCCTCATACGGTTGTTTGCATCTTCATCATTTCATCAAGACCTTTCTCCACGTGCAAACCTTATCAGTTCTTCCTTTCTTTCAAACCTTGGCTTTCATGTCAAGTGGCATTGTTTGTGCCTCCACTACTGTTCATTTATTTCCTGACAATCATACTCCATGTCCTTAACCTCTGTGCCAAATCTGATCTCATTTGGAGTTGATTTGGTTGGGTTCAAAAATGGCTCAAGTTTGAATTTAATTCAAACATGGATTATTTTTCTACCTCTAAATTTTGCCAAGTCAATTTATTAAAATCATGCATAAATCCAGGACTCCATATATATTTTTATCTCTGAGATTTTCCTTCCCAAAACCCATGGCCTTTTCAATCTTGGAGGTGTCTAATTATTTTAGGCAGTATAAAAGAAAGGAAGGAAGGCCTCAATCCCAGCCGAAGCCCACCTGGGCCTTTCTTTACCCGGCCCAGCCGAGCTGAACGGTCACCTGCTCCGCTACAACGCCGTCTCCCTCCTCTGCCTTCAGGAGCGCCAACGCCATGAGCTCTGCTTCACGGACGTCGAAGCCTGCATGCCCGCGCCCACCCTATAAAGCCAGCGCCTCGCCCCTAGGGTTTATAACTTCTCCCCTCAAGCCGCCGCCACCTCTCTCTTCTTCATTCGTCTACTCCTTCGTTCCAAGTGAGGAAGCAAAGAGAGTTCAGAGAAGAACCACTGGCGCCCGTCATCGTCTTCGTGTCTGGCCTACATCAGGATCCTCTCCGGCATGTCGTCCTGCGCCCCCTCACACTCCTTGACCGATCCCGAGAGTTAGTTGGGTGTGAGCCTCCCCGACGCGCCTCCCTGCCATCGCCGTCGCCATGGCCGTGGCCGGGCGGAGTTGATGCTCGAGCCCGGCTTAGCAGCCGGCGTCCCCGGCCTTCTTCCTCCGCAGAAAGTCCCACGACTCCGGCAACACCTTCCCGCACGTCTCCGAGCCCCGGATTGCGAAGTCCAGCTTCTTCCCCGTCGTCCTCTTCCTCCCTTGCTTCCTCTGCTTCACGGAACCGAGCACCACCACCAAGATCAGCGCATCCTTCCGCTGTCTCCGGTTGCCTTCGACCTTGTACGACTCCAATAGCACCCCCATGGTGAAGATCATCCTCTCCATCTCCCTCTCTGGTCTCGTTTGCATATCCATCGCTCCGTGCGTCTCCAGTGTCGGCCGCCATGGCCGTGGCCTCGAGCTCGAGCTTGTGCACCTTGCTACACAACACTTCTGTCCGCGCCACGCCGCCCATTGCAGCTTTCGCACACGCACACCTATCCACACCTGCGCGCGCACACCCTGCTGCTTCGCCTCGCCGCGTCTCTGCACACCCTGCCTTGGTGCACATCGCCCGAGCCGAGCCAAGCTTGCTCGTGCTCGAGCACCTCCATGCAGCCATTTGCCCCGCACTCGCCATGCTGCTCAGCAGCCTCTGCCGCACCCACGCATGCCCCGCTGCACGCCTGCACGCCCCGCCGTGGCCGTGGCCGAGCGCCTCGACCTGCAAGACCGGCCTTGTTTCTTCGTAGTTGCTTAGCTTGGGTTTAGACTTCAAATCCATTCGGGAAATATGCATCTTCAGGCTTCAGCTGAGTCCACTTTGCAGCACCAACACCCTCGTGTGTTGCTCTGCACCACGCACGCGCACCAGCAGCTCTCGCGTGCAACCAGAGCCTCGTTGGTTGCCTTGCATGCCTCTGCAGCCGCCGTGTCCGAAGCGAGCACGAGCTCGTCCTTGAGATCCTGCACACCTGTACCTTTGCATGCGCCCGCCTCGCCGCCTGTGCATCCACCACCCAAATCCGCACACCTGTCGCCGGTTCATAACCCCAACGGCCGTCACCTTTGCTTGCCGTCGCCGTTGGTTGTTGCCGTGTAGCCATGGCCAACCTCGAGCTATTGTTTCATAGCTCAAAAGAGCATGGGAGCTATCTCGTCACAATAACCAAGCTAGCCCAGCTGGTTTTCCCAGCATGCCCGCATAACAACTAAGATAGCCCAGCTGGTCTTCCCAGCATGCCCGTATACGAGGGGTCTTGGGGTTCGAATCCCAGGTGCCCCTATTTCTTCTGCCCTGTTTTTCTTTTCTTTTCTCTGCACACCCACCCACTTTGGCCTCATTCTCTTCTGGGCCGCCGCACTACGCTGCAATCCGGCCCGTGTATATTTTTCCCACTCCATGTATTTTAGCATTTTCCAGTGCATGCATTTTTACAGGAAATGCCACTGTTTTGCATTGTCAATAACTATATATCCATGTATCCAAATGAAGCATGTTATATATGAAAAATGCTTAGAATCTCATGCAGTTTCACAATATGCAACTTTCATCCATGTTTAAGATGTTTAAACTTGTTGTTTAACTAATTTTGCATGAATGACATGTTAAAATGGTTTATTTCATAACTTAATAACCGTAGCTCTGAATTTAATAAACTTTATATGTAAATGGGGTAGAAAATGCATAGATTAACATGGTGCACTTACTTTGCATTTTAACAACTCTAAAATATGGTTTAGGCAGAACAGGACCAAATCCGAACATTGCACATGAGGATTTTCTGGAATTGTTGTTTGTTGTTCCGGCCTCATTAAACTTGCCTAAATAGTTAGTTTACTTATGTTTCACCTCTTGCCATGTTTAACAACATTCAATATTGTTGGGTACATAAACAGGAGAGAATTAAATAATTGAATGTGGTGTTTCGTCAATATGCAACTGGTTACATATTGAGCTCCACTTAATTTGTAGTATTGTTTGTTGCACTTTGCCATGCCATGCCTCATTAAATGGACATGCGTCATACTTGGTTGCGCATCATGTCATGTTTATGTGATGGTTGTTTACCATGTTGTTTGCTTCTTTCCGGTTATGCTTCTTCTCGATAGTTCCGGTTTCGTTGCGATTGTGAGGATGCGTTCGACTATGTTGGTTCGTCTACTTCATGGACTCGGTCTTCTTCCTAGCAGGATTTCAGGCAAGATGACCGTCACCTTGGATCTCACTACTATCTTTGCTACGCTAGTTGTCTCGATGCTATCGCTATGTCGCGCTACCTACCACTTGTTTATCAAGCCTCCCAATATGCCATGAAACAACCTCTAACATTTTTCCACCATCCTAGCAAACCGTTGTTTAGCTATGTTACCGCTTTGCTCAGCCCGTCTTATAGCGTTGCTAGTTGTACGTGCAGTTGCAGGTTGTTCCATGTTGGGACATGGATTCATGGATATCATGGGATATCACAATATCTCTTACTTAATTAATGCATCTATATACTTGGTAAAGGGTGGAAGGCTCGGCCTTTTGCCTGGTGTTTTGTTTCACACTTGCCGCCTTAGTTTCCATCATACCGGTGTTATGTTCCTTGATTTTGCGTCCCTAACACGATGAGGGTTTATGGGCCCCTCTTGACAGTTCGCTTTTAATAAAACTCTTCCAGCGAGGCCCAACATTGGTTTTACCATTTGCTCAACATAATGACTAAACATGATAATAAACTTGACGCATAGGGAGTTAGCGCTACTCGAGGTTCATTATTCAACCTAATACAGGGGGGCAGTGGTGATGGTGTTGTTCCCAAACTAGAGCATTGTGTGGGGCCGCCCTGGCAACTTGGGGCATAGGATAAAACTTCTGATGAAATTCCAATTTCAATCGGTTGTAGTTCCATGATCCAATATCATCACATTGCCTAAACCATGTCAATGCCTTTCCCATGAAAGATAAAGGGAAGACCTTCTTCTTGATAACATCCTTAGGCATACCTGCAAGCTTAAATAATCTACAAACTTCATCGACATAGATTAGGTGCATATCGGGATGTAATGTTCCATCTCCTGTAAAAAGGATTAGCTAGTAGTTTCTCTATCATAGCCGAAGGAATTTCAAAGTATACATTTTTAGTAGGTTCATTAGGTTGAGGAGCAACTCTTTGCTCTACTGGTCAGGGTGAAGATACCCCAAACAAGCCCCTCAAAGGATTATTTTCCATAGTAACAAGTGACAGTAAATTTCAGCACACTTTATAATTTTTTCCTTACCAAATTCCACCTACCAAAGGCGCTTAACTCCCCGACAACGGCGCCAAAAAAGAGTCTTGATGACCCACAAGTATAGGGGATCTATCATAGTCCTTTCGATAAGTAAGAGTGTCGAACCCAACGAGGAGCAGAAGGAAATGACAAGCTGTTTTCAGTAAGGTATTCTCTGCAAGCACTGAAATTATCGGTAACAGATAGTTTTGTGATAAGGTAATTCGTAACGGGTAACAAGTAACAAAAGTAAACAAGGTGCAACAAGGTGGCCCATTCCTTTTTGTGGCAAAGGACAAGCCTGGACAAACTCTTATATAAAGGAAAGCGCTCCCGAGGACACATGGGAATTATCGTCAAGCTAGTTTTCATCATGCTCATATGATTCGCGTTCGTTACTTTGATAATTTGATATGTGGGTGGACCGGTGCTTGGGTACTGCCCTTACTTGGACAAGCATCCAACTTATGATTAACCCCCTCGCAAGCATCCACAACTATGAAAGAAGAACTAAAGTAAACCTAACCATAGCATGAAACATATGGATCCAAATTAGCCCTTACGAAGCAACGCATAAACTAGAGTTTAAGCTTCTGTCACTCTAGCAACCCATCATCTACTTATTACTTCCCAATGCCTTCCCCTAGGCCCAAACAATGGTGAAGTGTCATGTAGTCGACGTTCGCATAACACCACTAGAGGAAAGACAACACACATCTCATCAAAATATCGAATGAATACCAAATTCACATGACTACTTATAAAAGACTTCTCCCATGTCCTCAGGAACAAACATAACTACTCACAAATCATATTCATGTTCATAATCAGAGGGGTATTAATGTGCATAAAGGATCTAAACATATAATCTTCCAACGAATAAACCAACTAGCATCAACTACAAGGAATAATCAACACTACTAGCAACCCATAGGTACCAATCTGAGATTTTGAGACAAAGATCGGATACAAGAGATGAACTAGGGTTTGAGAGGATATGGTGCTGGTGAAGATGTTGATGGAGATTGACCCCCTCCCGATGAGAGGATCGATGGTGATGATGATGATGGTGACGATTTCCCCCTCCCGGAGGGATGTTTCCCCGCCAGAATAGCTCCACTGGAGCCCTAGATTGGTTCTGCCAAGGTTCCACCTCGATATGGCGGCGCTTCGTCCCGAAAGATTCCTTATGATTTTTTCCAGGGCAAAATACACCTTATACCAGAAGATGGGCATCGGGGGGCTTCCAGGTGGCCCATGAGGCAGGGGGCGCGCCCAGGGGGTAGGCGCACCCTCCACCCTCGTGGATAGTGGGTGGCCCCCCTCTGGTGCTTTCTTCGCCCGATATTTTTAATATATTCCAAAACTGACTTTCATGGAGTTTCAGGACTTTTGGAGTTGTGTAGAATAGGTCTATAATATTTGCTCCTTTTCCAGCCCAGGATTCCAGCTACCGGCATTCTCCCTCTTCATGTAAACCTTGTAAAATAAGAGAGAAAAGGCATAAGTATTGTGACATAATGTGTAATAACAGCCCATAATGCAATAAATATCGATATAAAAGCATGATGCAAAATGGACGTATCAACTCCCCCAAGCTTAGACCTCGCTTGTCCTCAAGTGGAAGCCGATATCGAAAAATATGTCCACATGTTTAGAGATAGAGGTGTCGATAAAATAAAATACGAACATGAGGGCATCGTGATCATTCTTAGAATAGCAATATATATATATATATATATATATATATATATATATATATATATATATATAGTCATATGATTTCTTATGCTGAAGTAACAATCTATTCACAATGTAAAGTATGAATCAGAAACTTCATTGAAAAACTAGCAAACTATAATATGAGTCATTGAAGCAATTGCAATTTATCATAACATCGGAAAGAGTCAATATAAGAGCTTTTCAGTAAGTCCACATACTCAACTATCATTTAGTCTTCCACAATTGCTAACACTCACGCAATACTTGTGGGTATGAAGTTTTAATTGGACACAGAGAAAGATGTGGGCTTATAGTTTTGCCTCCCAACCTTTTACCTCAAGGGTAACATCAACAATAATGCTTTATGAAAACCCACATCCAATTGGATATATATATCAGGATCTTTCCAACACATAGTGCTTGCCAAAGGATAAAGTGTCAAAACGAAAGGTGAAGATCACCATGACTCTTGTATAAGGTATAAGACAAAAATAAAAGATAGGCCCTTCATAGAGGGAAGCAGAGGTTGTCATGTGCCTTTATGCTTGGATGCACAAAATCTTAATGCAAAAAAACGTCACTTTATATTGCCACTTGCGATAGGGACCTTTATTATGCAGTCCATCGCTTTTATTTCTTCCATATCACAAGCTCGTATAAAGCTTGTTTTCTCCACTGATACGTCTCCAACGTATCTACAATTTTTGATTGTTCCATGCTATATTATATCCTGTTTTGGACATTATTGGGCTTTATTCTACACTTCTATATTATTTTTGGGACTAACCTATTAACCGGAGGCCCAGCCCAGAATTGCTGTTTTTTTGCCTATTTTAGGGTTTCGCAGAAAAATAATATCAAACGGAGTCCAAACAGAATGAAACCTTTGGGAACGTGATTTTTGGAACGAACATGATCCAGAGGACTTGGACCCTACGTCAAGCAATCAACGAGGAAGTCACGTGGTAGGGGGCGCGCCTATAACCCCCCCAGGCGCGCCCTCCACCCTCGTGGGGCCCATCTTGCTCCACCGACGTACTCCTTCCTCCTATATATACCTACGTACCCCCAAACTACAAGAGACTAAGCCAAAACCCTAATTCCACTGCCGTAACTTTCTGTATCCACGAGATCCCATCTTGGGGCCTTTTTTAGAGCTCCGCCGGAGGGGGTATCGATCATGGAGGGCTTCTACATCAACACCATAGCCTCTCCGATGAAGTGTGAGTAGTTTACTTCAGACTTATGGGTCCATAGTTATTAGCTAGATGGCTTCTTCTCTCTTTTTGGATCTCAATACAAAGTTCCCCCCTCTCTTGTGGAGATCTATTCGATGTAATATTATTTTCTGGTGTGTTTGTTGAGATTGATGAATTGTGGGTTTATGATCAAGTTTATCTATGAACAATATTTGAATCTTCTCTGAATTCTTTTATGTATGATTGGTTATCTTTGCAAGTCTCTTCAAATTATCAGTTTGGTTTGTCCTACTAGATTGATCTTTCTTGCAATGGGAGAAGTGCTTAGCTTTGGGTTCAATCTTGTGGTGTCCTTTCCCAGTGATAGTAGGGGCAGCAAGGCACGTATTGTATTGTTGCGATCGAGGATAACAAGATGGGGTTTATATCATATTGCATGAGTTTATCCCTCTACATCATGTCATCTTGCTTAAAGCGTTACTCTGTTCTCTTGAACTTAATACTCTAGATGCATGCTGGATAGCGGTCGATGTGTGGAGTAATAGTAGTAGATGCAGGCAGGAGTCGGTCTACTTGTCTTGGACGTGATGCCTATATACATGATCATACCTAGATATTCTCATAACTATGCTCAATTCTGTCAATTGCTCAACAGTAATTTGTTCACCCACCATAATACTTATGCTCTCGAGGGAAGCCTCTAGTGAAACATATGGCCCCCGGGTCTATCTTCCATCATATTAATCTTCCAATACTTAGTTATTTCCTTTGCCATTTATTTTACTTTGCATCTTTATCATAAAAATACCAAAAATATTATCTTATCATATCTATCAGATCTCACTCTCGTAGGTGACCGTGAAGGGATTGACAACCCCTTTATCGTGTTGGTTGCGAGGAGTTTATTTGTTTGTGTAGGTGAGAGGGACTCGTGCGTGGCCTCCTACTGGATTGATCCCTTGGTTCTCAAAAACTGAGGGAAATACTTACACTACTCTGCTGCATCACCCTTTCCTCTTCAAGGGAAAACCAAGGCAGTGCTCAAGAGTTAGCAAGAGGGATTTCTGGCGCCGTTGCTGGGGAGTCTACGCAAAAGTCATCATACCAAGTACCCATCACAAACCCTTATCTCCCGCATTACATTATTTGCCATTTGCCTCTCATTTTCCTCTCCCCCACTTCACCCTTCCCATTTTTCGCCCTCTCTCTCCATCCTCCCTCTCTTTCTCTTTTCGCCTCTTTTTTGCTCGTCTCTTGTTTGCTTGTGTGTCGGATTGCTTGCTTGTCACAATGGCTCAAGATAATACCAAATTGTGTGGCTTTACCAACACCAACAACGATGATTTTATTAGCACTCCGATTGCTCCTCTTACCGATGCTGAATCTTGTGAAATTAATGCTGCTTTGCTGAATCTTGTCATGAAAGATCCGTTTTCCGGCCTTCCTAGTGAAGATGCTGCTACCCATCTAAACAACTTCGTTGATTTGTGTGATATGCAAAAGAAGAAAGATGTGGACAATGATATTGTTAAATTGAAGCTATTTCCTTTTTCGCTTAGAGATCGTGCTAAAGCTTGGTCTTTGTCTTTGCCTAAAAATAGTATTGATTCGTGGAATAAGTGCAAAGATGCTTTTATCTATAAGTATTTTCCTCCCGCTAAGATCATCTCTCTTAGAAATGATATTATGAATTTTAAGCAACTTGATCATGAACATGTTGCACAAGCTTGGGAGAGGATGGAATTAATGATACGTAATTGCCCTACACATGGTTTGAATTTGTGGATGATTATACAAAAATTTATGCCGGATTGAATTTTGCTTCTAGAAATCTTTTAGATTCGGCCGCGGGAGGCACTTTTATGGAAATCACTTTAGGAGAAGCTACTAAACTCCTAGATAATATTATGGTTAATTATTCTCAATGGCACACTGAAAGATCTACTAATAAGAAAGTGCATGCGATAGAAGAAATTAATGTTTTGAGTGGTAAGATGGATGAACTTATGAAATTATTTGCTAATAAAAGTGTTTCTTCTGATCCTAATGATATGCCTTTGTCTACTTTGATTGAGAATAATAATGAATCTTTGGATGTGAATTTTGTTGGTAGGAATAATTTTGGTAACAACGCGTATAGAGGAAACTTTAATCCTAGGCCGTATCCTAGTAATTCCTCTAATAATTATGGTAATTCCTACAACAATTCTTATGGAAATTTTAATAAGATACCCTCTGATTTTGAATCTAATATTAAAGAATTTATTACCTCGCAAAAGAATTTCAATGCTTTGATTGAAGAAAAATTGCTTAAGATTGATGAGTTGGCTAGGAACGTTGATAGAATTTCTCTTGATGTTGATTCTTTGAAACTTAGATCTATTCCTCCTAAGCATGATATCAATGAGTCTCTCAAAGCCATGAGAATTTCCATTGATGAGTGCAAAGAAAGAACCGCTAGGATGCGTGCTAAGAAAGATTGCTTTATAAAAGCGTGTTCTTCTAGTTTCCATGATAATAAAGATGAAGATCTAAAAGTTATTGATGTGTCCCCTATTAAATCTTTGTTTTGTAATATGAATCTTGATAATGATGGGACTGAATATGATCCACCTTTACCTAGAAGGCGTTCCAAAAATTCGGAGTCTTTAGATCTTGATGCTAAAATTGTTAAAAGTGGGATTGAAGAAGTCAAAACTTTAAATATTAATGAACCCACTATTTTGGATTTCAAGGAATTTAATTATGATAATTGCTCTTTGATAGATTGTATTTCCTTGTTGCAATCCGTGCTAAATTCTCCTCATGCTTATAGTCAAAATAAAGCCTTTACCAAACATATCGTTGATGCTTTGATGCAATCTTATGAAGAAAAACTTGAGTTGGAAGTTTCTATCCCTAGAAAACTTTATGATGAGTGGGAACCTACTATTAAAATTAAGATTAAAGATCATGAATGCTATGCTTTGTGTGATTTGGGTGCTAGTGTTTCCACGATTCCAAAGACTTTGTGTGATTTGCTAGGTTTCCGTGATTTTGATGATTGCTCTTTAAACTTGCACCTTGCGGATTCCACTATTAAGAAACCTATGGGAAGAATTAATGATGTTCTTATTGTTGCAAATAGGAATTATGTGCCCGTGGATTTTATTGTTCTTGACATAGATTGCAATCCTTCATGTCCTATTATTCTTGGTAGACCTTTCCTTAGAACGATTGGTGCAATTATTGATATGAAGGAAGGGAATATTAGATTCCAATTTCCGTTAAGGAAAGGCATGGAACACTTCCCTAGAAAGAAAATTAAATTACCTTATGAATCTATTATGAGAGCCACTTATGGATTGCCTTCCAAAGATGGCAATACCTAGATCTATCTTCGCTTTTATGCCTAGCTAGGGGCGTTAAACGATAGCGCTTGTTGGGAGGCAACCCAATTTTATTTTTATTCCTTGCTTTTTTCTCCTGTTTAGTAATAAATAATTTATCTAGCCTCTGTTTTGGTTGTGTTTTTTGTGTTTAATTAGTGTTTGTGCCAAGTAGAACCGTTGGGAAGACTTGGGGAAAGTCTTTTTAATCTTGCTGTAAAAAACAGAAGCTTTAGCTCTCACGAGAACTGCTGTCATTTTTATTTGGAAAGTGATATTTAGTTAATTATTTTTGCAGATGATTAATAGATAAATTCCTCACGTCCAGAAATTTATTTTAGAATTTTTGGGGTTCCAGATCTTGCGTTAGCTACAGATTACTACAGACTGTTCTGTTTTTGACAGATTCTGTTTTCTGTGTGTTGTTTGCTTATTTTGATGAATCTATGGCTAGTAAAATAGTTTATAAACCATAGAGAAGTTGGAATACAGTAGGTTTAACACCAATATAAATAAATAATGAGTTCATTACAGTACCTTGAAGTGGTGTTTTGTTTTCTTTCGCTAACGGAGCTCACGAGATTTTCTACTTTAAGTTTTGTGTTGTGAAGTTTTCAAGTTTTGGGTAAAGATTTGATGGATTATGGAACAAGGAGTGGCAAGAGCCTAAGCTTGGGGATGCCCATGGCACCCCCAAGATAATCTAAGGACACCTAAAAGCCAAAGCTTGGGGATGCCCCGGAAGGCATCCCCTCTTTCGTCTACTTCTATCGGTAACTTTACTTGGAGCTATATTTTTATTTACCACATGATATGTGTTTTGCTTGGAGCGTCTTGTATTATTTGAGTCTTTATTTGTTAGTTTTCCACAATCATCATTGCTGCACACACCTTTTTGAGAGAGACACTCATGATTCGGAAATTGTTAGAATACTCTATGTGCTTCACTTATATCTTTTGAGTTATATAGTTTTTGCTCTAGTGCTTCACTTATATCTTTTAGAGCACGTTGGTAGATTTGTTTTATAGAAACCATTGTTCTCTCATGCTTCACTTAGATTATTTTGAGAGTCCTACAAAACAGCATGGTAATTTGCTTTAATTATGTTAGGCATTCAAGATTAATAATAAAATTTTCTTATGAGTGTGTTGAATACTATGAGAAGTTTGAAACTTGATAATTGTTTTGAGATATGGAGATGGTGATATTAGAGTCGTGCTAGTTGAGTAGTTGTGAATTTGAGAAATGCTTGTGTTGAAGTTTGTGATTCCCGTAGCATGCACGTATGGTGAACCGTTATGTTAAGAAGTCGGAGCATGATGTATTTATTGATTGTCCTCCTTATGAGTGGCGGTCGGGGACGAGCGATGGTCTTTTCCTACCAACCTATCCCCCTAGGAGCATGCGCGTAGTACTTTGCTTCGATAACTAATAGATTTTTGCAATAAGTATGTGAGTTCTTTATGACTAATGTTGAGTCCATGGATTATACGCACTCTCACCCTTCCACCATTGCTAGCCTCTCTAATACCGCGCACCTTTCGCCGGTATCATAAACCCACCATATACCTTCCTCAAAACAGCCACCATACCTACCTATCATGGCATTTCCATAGCCATTCCGAGATATATTGCCATGCAACTTTCCACCTTTCCGTTTACTATGACACGCTCCATCATTTTCATATTGCTTTGCATGATCATGTAGTTGACATTTTAGTTATGGCAAAGCCACCATTCATAATTCTTTCATATAAGTCACGCATGCATCATTGCTATCCCGGTACACCGCCGGAGGCATTCATATAGAGTTGTACTTTGTTCTAATATCGAGTTGTAATCATTGAGTTGTAAATAAATATAAGTGTGATGATCATCATTTCATGGAGTATTGTCCCAAAAAAATAAAAAAAATAAAAAGGGGCAACACTACTATCCTTTTTTTCCACACTTGTGCTTCAAAGTAGCACCATGATCTTCATGATAGAGAGTCTCTTATGCTATCACTTTCATATACTAGTGGGGATTTTTCATTATAGAACTTGGCTTGTATATTCCAACGATGGGCTTCCTCAAAATGCCCTAGGTCTTCGTGAGGAAGCAAGTTGGATGCACACCCACTTAGTTTCTTTTTGTTGAGCTTTCATATACTTATAGCTCTAGTGCATCCATTGGATGGCAATCCCTACTCACTCACATTGATATCTATTGATGGGCATCTCCATAGCCAGTTGATAAGACTAGTTGATGTGAGACTATCTTCTCACTTTTTGTCTTCTCCACAACCACCATTCTATTCCACCTATAGTGCTATGTCCATGGCTCACGCTCATGTATTGCGTGAAGATTGAAAAAGTTTGAGAACACCAAAATTATGAAACAATTGCTTGGCTTGTCATCGGTGTTGTGCATGATTTGAATACTTTGTGTGGTGAAGATGGAGCTTAGCCAGACTATATGATTTTGTAGGGATAAGTTTCTTTGGCCATGTTATTTTGAAGAAACATAATTGCTTAGTTAGTATGCTTGAAGTATTATTATTTCTATGTCAATATTAAACTTTTGTCTTGAATCTTTCGGATCTGAATATTCGTACCACAATTAAGAGAATTACATTGTAATTATGCCAAGTAGCATTCCACATCAAAAATTCTGTTTTTATCATTTACCTACTCGAGGACGAGCAGGAATTAAGCTTGGGGATGCTTGATACGTCTCCAACGTATCTATAATTTTTATTGTTCCATGCTATATTATATCCTGTTTTGGACATTATTGGGCTTTATTATACACTTTTATATTATTTTTGGGACTAACCTATTAACCGGAGGCCCAGCCCAGAATTGTTGTTTTTTGCCTATTTTAGGGTTTCGCAGAAAAAGAATATCAAACGGAGTCCAAACGGAATGAAACCTTCGGGAACGTGATTTTTGGAACGAACATGATCCAGAGGACTTGGACCCTACGTCAAACAATCAACCAGGAAGGCACGAGGTAGGGGGCGCGCCTACCCCCCCAGGCGCGCCCTCCACCCTCGTGGGGCCCATGTTGCTCCACCGACGTACTCCTTCCTCCTATATATACCTACGTACCCCCAAACTACCAGATACAGCGCCAAAACCCTAATTCCACCGCCGTAACTTTCTGTATCCACAAGATCCCATCTTGGAGCCTTTACCGGAGCTCCGCCGGAGGGGGTATCGATCACGGAGGGCTTCTACATCAACACCATAGCCTCTCCGATGAAGTGTGAGTAGTTTACTTCAGACCTACGGGTCCATAGTTATTAGCTAGATGGCTTCTTCTCTCTTTTTGGATCTCAATACAAAGTTCTCCCCCTCTCTTGTGGAGATCTATTCGATGTAATCTTCTTTTGCGGTGTGTTTGTTGAGATCGATGAATTGTGGGTTTATGATCAAGTTTATCTATGAACAATATTTGAATCTTCTCTGAATTCTTTTATGTATGATTGGTTATCTTTGCAAGTCTCTTCGAATTATCAGTTTGGTTTGGCCTACTAGATTGATCTTTCTTGCAATGGGAGAAGTGCTTAGCTTTGGGTTCAATCTTGCGGTGTCCTTTCCCAGTGACAGTAGGGGCAGCAAGGCACGTATTGTATTGTTGCCATCGAGGATAACAAGATGGGGTTTATATCATATTGCATGAGTTTATCCCTCTACATCATGTCATCTTGCTTAAAGCGTTACTCTGTTCTCTTGAACTTAATACTCTAGATGCATGCTGGATAGCGGTCGATGTGTGGAGTAATAGTAGTAGATGCAGGCAGGAGTCGGTCTACTTGTCTCGGACGTGATGCCTATATACATGATCATACCTAGATATTCTCATAACTATGCTCAATTCTGTCAATTGCTCAACAGTAATTTGTTCACCCACCGTAATACTTATGCTCTCGAGAGAAGCCTCTAGTGAAACCTATGGCCCCCGGGTCTATTTGACATCATATTAATCTTCCAATACTTAGTTATTTCCTTTGCCATTTATTTTACTTGCATCTTTATTTCTCTTTATCATAAAAATACCAAAAATATTATCTTATCTTATCTATCAGATCTCACTCTCGTAGGTGACCGTGAAGGGATTGACAACCCCTTTATCGCGTTGGTTGCGAGGAGTTTATTTGTTTGTGTAGGTGCGAGGGACTCGTGCGTGGCCTCCTACTAGATTGATACCTTGGTTCTCAAAAACTGAGGGAAATACTTACGCTGCTCTGCTGCATCACCCTTTCCTCTTCAAGGGAAAACCAACGTAGTGCTCAAGAGGTAGCAAGAAGGATTTCTAGCGCCGTTGCCGGGGAGTCTATGCAAAAGTCATCATACCAAGTACCCATCACAAACCCTTATCTCCCGCATTACATTATTTGCCATTTGCCTCTCGTTTTCCTCTCCCCCTCTTCACCCTTGCTGTTTTATTCGCCCTCTCTCTCTCCATCCTCCCTCTCTTTCTCTTTTCGCCTCTGTTTTTCTTGTCTCTTGTTTGCTTGTGTGTCGGAATGCTTGCTTGTCACAATGGCTCAAGATAAT
The DNA here is from genome assembly GCF_018294505.1 of Triticum aestivum. Taxonomy (NCBI): domain Eukaryota; kingdom Viridiplantae; phylum Streptophyta; class Magnoliopsida; order Poales; family Poaceae; genus Triticum; species Triticum aestivum. The sequence goes on from NC_057794.1 coordinate 352,421,795, forward strand.
ACCAAATTGTGTGACTTTACCAACACCAACAACAATGATTTTATTAGCACTCCGATTGCTCCTCTTACCGATGCTGAATCTTGTGAAATTAATGCTGCTTTGCTGAATCTTGTCATGAAAGATCCGTTTTCCGGACTTCCTAGTGAAGGTGCCGCTACCCATCTAAACAACTTCGTTGATTTGTGTGATATGCAAAAGATGTGGACAATGATATTGTTAAATTGAAGCTATTTCCTTTTTCGCTTGGAGATCGTGCTAAAGTGTGGTTTTTGTCTTTGCCTAAAAATAGTATTGATTCATGGAATAAGTGCAAAGATGCTTTTATCTCTAAGTATTTTGCTCCTGCTAAGATCATCTCTCTTAGAAACGATATTATGAATTTTAAGCAACTTGATCATGAACATGTTGCACAAGCTTGGGAGAGGATGAAATTAATGATACGTAATTTCCCTACACATGGTTTGAATTTGTGGATGATTATACAAATTTTTTATGCCGGATTGAAGATAGAAGTGTGATGGTGATACGATACGGGGCACCTCCCCCAAGCTTGGCAGTTGCCAAGGGGAGCGCCCATACCCATGTATTTATGTCTCTTTCTTCGGAGGTGGCGATGATGGAGTTGTTGATGATGTAGGCCTATCGTCCATCTTCCAAGGCATAGGCTCACCATCATAGAAGGATGATCGACTCTCCGGGATCCTCAAATCTGCAGCCAAAATCATCCTCTTGAATCTATGTTCACACTCACAGTTTTGGTTTTGCAGGTCATAGATCTGGGCTTGGGGGTGCTCGATTTTCTCGTGAAGCTTGAAGATGGTCTCCCCGATGTTCTTGGCATTCAGCTTGTGGTTGTTGGTGAACTCCACGATCATCATGTGGTTGGCGTTGAGTTCGTGTTCCACCGTCCCCTGGCACTTGAAACTTGTTGCTCCATTGCTTTGAGTCTTGTCTCCACGCTTCCGGTCCTCCTTGGTCCCTCAACATCGCGGATGTGCAGCACCCCCTCACGCATCTCAATGGTTTGAGGGTGTTGCAGCACCTCCATGAGGTAGGGGTTGATGACCTTCTAAAAAAATTGTCCTTGGGGGCGCTTGAAGACGTCATGGTGATCTAGATCTGTCAGAAAAACAGCTCGAAACAAAAGCAGAGGATTTTGTCGTGGTACCGTGGTCAAAAACCTTCGGGAGATTATATAATAAATTTTTACCGACCAAAATAAGTATCGTGCAAGAAAACGGAGTCCGAAGGGCACACGAGGTGCCCACGGGGCAGGGGGCGCGCCCAAGGGGGTAGGGCGCGCCCTCCACCCTCGTGGATGCCTCGTGTCCCTTTCGGACTACTTCTTATTTTCCTATTTTTTAAATATTCCAAAATGGAGAACAATTGCTATTAGAACTGTTTTGGAGTCGGTTTACTTACCGTACCACATACCTATTCCTTTTTGGAGTCTGAAACATTCTGGAAAGTGTCCCTTACGTACTCCTCCGGGGTTACGGTGTCAATAACATTGGTTTCAACATTTATGGGATTACCTGAGATATAATGTTTGATTCTTTGACCATTCGCCACCTTCGGATTTGTGCCTTCGAAGTTGTTGATTTTTATGGCACTGGAACGATAGACCTCCTCGATAATGTAAGGACCTTCCCATTTAGAGAGGAGTTTTCCTGCAAAAAATCTTAAACGATAGTTGTATAACAAAACATAATCACTTACATTAAACTCGCGCTTTTGTATCCTTTTGTCATGCCATCTTTTAACTTTTTCTTTAAACAGTTTGGCATTCTCATAGGCCTGGGTTCTCCACTCATCAAGTGAGCTAATGTAAAATAGTCTCTTCTCACCGGCAAGTTTGGAATCATAATTGAGCTCTTTAATGGCCCAATATGCCTTATGTTCTGGTTCGAGAGGTAAGTGACATGCTTTTCCATAAACCATTTTATACGGAGACATACCCATAGGATTTTTATATGAAATTCTATAGACCCATAATGCATCATCAAGTTTCTTGGACCAATTATTTCTAGATCTATTAACAGTCTTTTGCAAAATTAATTTAATCTCTCTATTACCCAGTTCTACTTGACCACTAGACCGTGGGTGGTATGGAGATGCAATTATATGATTAACATCATACTTAGCAAGCATTTTACAAAAAGCACCATGAATAAAATGTGAACCACCATCAGTCATTAAGTATCTAGGGACTCCAAACCTCGGAAAAATAACTTCTTTAAGCATCTTAATAGAGGTGTTATGATCAACACTACTAGTTGGAATAGCTTCTACCCACTTAGTAACGTAATCAACAACAACTAAAATATGTGTATACCCATTAGAGGAAGAAAACGACCCCATATAATCAAAGCCCCAAACATCAAATAGTTCAATAACAAGTGAATAGTTCATAGGCATTTCTTGACGTCTACTAATATTACGAGTTCTTTGACATTCATCACAAGACAAGACAAACGTACAAGCATCTTTGAAAAGAGTAGGCCAATAAAAACCGGATTGCAATACCTTATGTGTAGTTTTATCTCCAACGTGGTGTCCTCCATAAGCCTCGGAGTGACACTTGCGTAGGATCTATTCATGTTCATGCTCAGGTACACAATGTCTAATAACACCATCTACTCCTTCTTTATAAAGGTGTGGGTCATCCCAGAAGTAATGTCTCAAATCATAGAAAAACTTTTTCTTTTGCTAGTATGTGAAACGAGGTGGTATAAATTTAGCAATAATGTAATTAGCATAATTAGCATACCATGGAGCAGTACAAGAAGCATTTATGACAGCTAATTGTTCATCAGGAAAACTATCATCAATAGGGAGTGGGTCATCAAGAACATTTTCTAACCTAGACAAGTTGTCTGCAACGGGGTTCTCAGCTCCCTTCCTATCAATAATATGCAAATCAAATTCTTGTAGCAAGAGAACCCATCTAATAAGTCTAGGTTTAGCATCTTTCTTTTCCATAAGGTATTTAATAGCAGCATGATCAGTGTGAACAGTTACTTTAGAATCAACAATATAAGGTCTAAACTTATCACAAGCAAATACAACTGCTAAAAATTCTTTTTCAGTAGTAGCATAATTTCTCTGGGCACTGTCTAGAGTTTTACTAGCATATTGGATAAAATTTAATTTCTTATCAACTCTTTGTCCTAGAACAACACCTACAGCATAATCACTAGCATCACACATAATTTCAAAGGGTAAATTCCAATCAGGTGGCTGAACAATAGGTGCAGAAATCAAGGCGTTCTTAAGTATTTCAAATGCTTGTACACAATCATCATCAAAGACAAAAGGAACATATTTTTGTAAGAGATTAGTCAGAGGCCTAGAAATTTTTGAGAAGTCTTTGATGAACCTCCTATAAAAACCGGCATGACCAAGGAAACTACTTATACCTTTAATGTCCTTAGGACACAGCATCTTTTCAATAGCATCAACTTTAGCTTTATCAACTTCAATACCTCTTTCAGAAATTTTATGCCCCAAGACAATACCTTCATTAACCATAAAGTTGTACTTCTCCCAATTCAAGAAAAGATTAGTTTCTTCACATCTTTGTAAAACTCGATCAAGGTTGCTTAAGCAATCATCAAAAGAAGTTCCATACACGGAGAAATCATCCATGAAAACCTCAACAATCTTTTCACAAAAGTCAGAAAATATAGCAGCCATACATCTTTGAAAGGTAGCAGGTGCATTACATAAACCAAAAGGCATACGTCTATAAGCAAAGGTACCAAAAGGGCAAGTAAAAGTGGTCTTTTCCTGATCCTCTTTTGACACAGGTATTTGAGAGAAACCAGAATAACTGTCTAGAAAGCAAAAAATGTGTATGTTTGGATAATCTTTCTAGCATTTGATCAATAAAAGGTAAAGGGTAATGATCCTTTCTAGTAGCTTTATTTAATTTGCAGAAATCAATTACCATTCTATAACCTGTAACAATTCTTTGTGGGATTAATTCGTCTTTATCATTAGGAACAACAGTAATACCTCCCTTCTTAGGGACACAATGGACAAGACTTACCCACTGACTATCAGCAACATGATAAATTATACCTGCCTCCAGAAGCTTTAGTATTTCATTTCTTACCACTTCTTTCATCTTAGGATTTAACTGTTGTTAGTGATCAACAACCGGTTTAGCGTCTTTCTCCAATTTTTTTTTGTGCTATCATAGAGTGGAACTAATGCCCTTAAGATCATCAAGAGTATATCCAATAGTAGCATGGTGCTTCTTCAGAGTTTTCAATAATTTCTCTTCTTCCTGCTCTGAAAGGTTAGCACTAATAATACCAGGATATATCTTCTTTTCATCAAGATAAGCATATTTAAGAGTATCAGGTAATGGTTTAATCTCAAACACGGGATCACCCTTGGGTGGAGGAGGATCCCCTAGAATTTCAACAGGCAAGTTGTGTTTCAAAATAGGTCCCTGTTTAAAGAATACTTCATCTATTTCCCTTCTTTCATTCATAAACATATCATTTTTCATGGTCTAGCAAATATTGTTCTAAAGGATCATTAGGAGGCATGACAATAGAAGCAAGACCAATAATTTCATCTTTACTAGGCAATTCTTTATCATGGGGTTGTCTACGAAATTTAGCAAAATTAAAATCATGAGGCATATCCCCTAAACCAACAGTAACAATATCCTTTTCGCAGTCTATCTTAGCATTAACAGTATTCAAGAAGGGTCTACCAAATATAATGGGACAAAAGTCATCTTGTGGGGAAGCAAGAACACGAAAATCAGTAGGATATTTAATTTTCCCACACAAGACTTCAACATCTCTAACAATCCCAACTGGTGAAATAGTATCTCTATTGGCAAGCTTAATAGTAACATCAATATCTTCTATCTCAGCAGGTGCAATATCATGCATAATTTCTTTATAAAGTATAAGGTATTGCACTGACACTAGCACCCATATCACATAAGCCATGATAACAGTGATCTCCTATTTAAAAAAAACAACAGGCATGCCAACAACAGGTCTATGTTTATTTTTAGTATCGGGTCTAGCAATTCTAGCAGCTTCATCACAGAAGTAAATAACATGCCCATCAATATTATCGACCAAGAGATCCTTAACCATAGCAATACTAGGTTCAACTTTAATTTTCTCAGAGGGTGTAGGTGTTCTAGCATTAATATTATGAACCACAGTTGAAGCTTTAGCATGATCCTTTATTCTAACAGAGAAAGGTGGTTTCTCGATATAAGTGGCAGGAACAATAGGATCAACATTATAAGTGATAGTATTTTCTTCAACTTTAATAGGTTCAACTACTTTTACTTCAATGGGAGGATGATATTTAAACCACTTCTCCTTAGGGAGATCAACATGAGTAGCAAATGATTCACAGAAAGAAGCTACTATCTCAGAGTCAAGTCCATATTTAGTGCTAAATTCATGAAAAGCATCGGTATCCATAAAATATTTAACACAATTAAACTTAGGTGTTATACCCGACTCCTTACCTTCGTTGAGTTCCCAATCTTCAGAGTTGTGTTTAATTTTTTCCAATAAATCCCATCTGAATTCAATAGTCTTCATCATAAAAGAACCAGTACAAGAAGTATCGAGCATGGAGCGATTATTGAGAGAAAGCCGAGCATAAATTTTTTGAATAATAATTTCTCTTGAGATCTCATGATTGGGGCATGAATATAATATTGACTTAAGCCTCCCCTAAGCTTGAGCGATACTTTCTCCTCCGCGAGGCCCAACATTATATATATAATTACAATCACGATGAACCAGATGCATAGGATAAAACTTCTGATGAAATTCTGATTTCAATCGGTTGTAGTTCCATGATCCAATATCATCACATTGCCTAAACCATGTCAATTCCATTCCCTTCAAAGATAAAGGGAAGACCTTCTTCTTGATAACATCCTCGAGCATACCTGCAAGCTTAAATAATCCACAAACTTCATCCACATAGATTAGGTGCATATCGGGATGTAATGTTCCATCTCCTGTAAAAGTATTAGCTAGTAGTTTCTCTATCGTACCCGAAGGAATTTCCAAGTATACATTTTCAGTAGGTTCAATAGGTTGAGTAGCAACTCTTTGCTCTACTGATCGGGGTGAAGATACCCCGAACAAGCCCCTCAAAGGATTATTTTCCATAGTAACAAATGACAGTAAATTTCAGCACACTTTATAAATTTTTCCTTACCAAATTCCACCTACCAAAGGCGCTTCACTCCCCAGAAACGACGCCAGAAAAGAGTTTTGATGACCCACAAGTATAGGGGATCTATTGTAGTCCTTTCGATAAGTAAGAGTGTCAAGCCCAATGAGGAGCAGAAGGAAATGACAAGCTGTTTTCAGTAAGGTATTCTCTGCAAGCACTGAAATTATCGGTAACAGATAGTTTTGTGATAAGGTAACAAAAGTAGACAAGGTGCAGCAAGGTGGCCCATTCCTTTTTGTAGCAAAGGACAAGCCTGGACAAACTCTTATATAAAGGAAAGCGCTCCCGAGGACACATGGGAATTATCGTCAAGCTAGTTTTCATCATGCTCATATGATTCACGTTCATTACTTTGATAATTTGATATGTGGGTGGACCGGTGCTTGGGTACTACCCTTCCTTGGACAAGCATCCCACTTATGATTAACCCCCCTTGCAAGCATCCGCAACTATGAAAGAAGAATTAAGGTAAACCTAACCATAACATGAAACATATGGATTCAAATCAGCCCCTTATGAAGCAACACATAAACTAGGGTTTAAGCTTCTGTCACTCTAGCAACCCATCATCTACTTATTACTTCCCAATGCCTTCCCCTAGGCCCAAACAATGGTGAAGTTTCATGTAGTCGACGTTCACATAACACCACTAGAGGAAAGACAACATACATCCCATCAAAATATCGAACGAATACCAAATTCACATGACTACTTATAAAAGACTTCTCCCATGTTCTCAGGAACAAACATAACTACTCACAAATCATATTCATGTTCATAATCAGAGGGGTATTAATGTGCATAAAGGATATGAACATATAATCTTCCACCGAATAAATGAAATAGCATCAACTACAAGGAGTAATCAACACTACTAGCAACCCACAGGTACCAATCTGAGGTTTTGAGAAAAAAATCGGATACAAGAGATGAACTAGGGTTTGAGAGGAGATGGTGCTGGTGAAGATGTTGATGGAGATTGACCCCCTCCCGATGAGAGGATCGATGGTGATGATGATGGTGACGATTTCCCCCTCCCGGAGGGTTGTTTCCCCGGCAGAACATCTCCGCTGGATCCCTAGATTGGTTCCGCCATGGTTCCGCCTCGAGATGGCGGCGCTTCATCCCGAAAGATTCCTTATGATTTTTTCCAGGGCAAAAGACACCTTATACCAGAAGATGGGCATCGGGGGGCTTCCAGGTGGCCAACGAGGCAGGGGGAGCGCCCAGGGGGGGTAGGGCACGCTGTAATGCCCCGAGACCGTTGCGCCAGGTGTCTTCCAGTTATTCGATGTTGTTGCCATGTCATTTGCTTGCGTGTTGCATTTCATCATGTCATCATGTGCATTGCATCATCATGTTTTCAAAACCTGCATCCGTTCGGGTTCCCCCAGTTCCACCCGTTGTCTGTTCTGAGCCCAGACACACTCTCACGCGCCCGCGGCATGTCCAAAATATTATTTTATAAGTGGCCGGAAAATGTTCTCGGAATGGGATGAAAGTTGGCGCGCGGTGTTGTTTTGTTGTCAGTAGGCCGCATGCCAAGTTTCATCGCATTCGGAGTCCGTTTGACGCCCCAACGGATAAATATAGCGACAATAGTAGCCCGTCAAAACGTCGGACGTTTTCGGTCTCCGGAAACAGTCGCCGGGCCTCTCTCTATTCTCTTCTCTCACCTCGAGCCCTTCTGCACAGCCCACAAGTTCCAACCGACCCCTCGCGTGCGTGCTCGAAACTGTCCCGAAACCGACCCGGGTAATCATCACCGTTGGGTCCGGAACATCCCCAAACATCTACAAAATATCACCGTTTCCTTATTTGGGCTACCTAAGCTATTTTTTCCGTCCATCCGATTACGATCAGAGGGACCTTATACCCCCCTAAACCTATCCGGCTTGCTATATATAGTGGCAACCCTAGACTGATCCCTAGATTTTAGCCCGTTTGTCCCATCAGTCCATCCGCGCCGCCACCTGATGCCCTCCTCCTCCTTGCATTCCGTGCCAAGCCAATTAGATCCACTTTCTCCTCCCCTCAATCCCACCAAGTTGCTGCCGAGGCCCCGAGCAGGAGCGCTCGACCCCGTCTCCCTGCGCTGCTGTTCGCCACGCCGGCGACCTTGCCCGGTGCTCAAGCACCACCGTGCCGCCCTTTTTCCCTTCCCTTCTTTCTCCTGCCTTCTTCTCGTTCTCCTCTGCTTCCCTCTCCCTGTAACCCTCTCTCTCCCTCGACTTGGACAGGGAAACCGAAGGAAGCCGCCCCATCGCCTGGATCCGTTGCTCCGTCCGGCCTCCCTCGCCTCTCCTGCGTCACCGGTGGTCGCCTCCGCCCGCTGCCATCTTCTTCCCGAAGCGTCGTCCCCAGCCTCCTCGTCAGACCGGCTTCCCCGTCAAGTCCCTCACGCGCGAGATCGACTCCGAGCGCTCCTGAGCTGTTCTTCCTCCCGCTGGCCTCCTCTGCATCGTCCAAGTCCCCGCGCCGTCACGGCCCTGCAACTCCATGCCCAAGCCCCATCGCGCCGATGTTTACCTGTCGCTGCAGTTCTTCTTCAGAAACGAGCAGAGAGATCCAGCCCCGTTGACTGCCTGCTCGTCCATCGCCTCGTTGTGGATCTCCCGTACCAGATCGCCAAGGCCCAGCGCCACCCCAGCTTCATCCAGCCCAGCGCAGGGCCCGGGCCCGAGAAACGCAGTCGCGGGCCTCCTTTGCTTCCAGCTGGGCCGAAGCCCATGGTGAGCTGCCTCCCAGCGCCTGCCACTGTTGGGCCAGCCTGCCAGATTCGACATGTTCATGTTTTTTTCCAGATCTACGAATTTCCTATTTATCCAGAGGCTGGCAGTTTTGCAGAAAACCCCCTAGCCTTCATGCATTTAATATCTCACAATCTATGCATCACATGTAAAGACTTTATATATGAAAGTTGCTTAGAATTTTGTATAGATTAATAATTTGCAACTTTCATCCATGTTTGAAATGCTTAAAATGTTGTTTGTTTAAATTTGTTCAAATGCCATGTTAAAATGCTTTAATAACTAAATAACCGTAGCTCCAAATTTAATAAACTTTATATGTAAATGGGGTAGAAAAATGCATAGTTTAACATGGTGGCATCTCTTTGCATGTTTAACAACTTTAAAATTGTGTTTAGGGCAGATCAGTACCAAACCTAAAATATGCACATGAGGAGTTTCCGGACTTGTTGTTTTGTTGTTCCAGCCTCATTTAAACTTGCCTAGATAGGTAGTTTTTATTTGCTTCACCCTCTTGCCATGTTTAACAACATTTAATATTGTTGAGTACATAAACGAGACCGAACTAAATAATTGATTGTGGTGTTTCGTCAATATGCAACTCGTTGCATATTGAACTCCACTTAATTTGTAGAATTGTTTGTTGCATATTGCCATGCCTATTTAAACCGGACATGCATCATACTTGGTTTTGCATCATGCCATGATTATGTGATGGTTGTTTACTATGTTGTTTGCTTCTTTCCGGTGTTGCTTCTTCGGGTTAGTTCCAATAACGTCGCGTTTGTGAGGTTTCGTTCGACTTTGTCCGTTTGTATTCTTTATGGACTCGTTTTTATTCCTTGCGGGATCTTAGGCAAGATGACCATACCCTCGAAATCACTTCTATCTTTGCTTGCTAGTTTGCTCGCTCTTTTGCTATGCCTATGTTGCGATACCTACCACTTGCTATATCATGCCTCCCATATTGCCATGTCAAGCCTCTAACCCACCTTTCCTAGCAAAGCGTTGTTTGGCTATGTTACCACTTTGCTCAGCCCCTCTTATAGCGTTCCTAGTTGCAGGTGAAGATTGGAGTTTGTTCCTTGTTGGAACATGATTATTGTTGGGATATCACAATATATCTTTTTTAATTAATGCATCTATATACTTGGTAAAGGGTGGAAGGCTCGGCCTTATGCCTGGTGTTTTGTTCCACTCTTGCCGCCCTAGTTTCCGTCATACCGGTGTTATGTTCCTTGATTTTGCGTTCCTTACAAAGTTGGGTTGTAATGGGAACCCCTTGACAGTTCGCCTTGAATAAAGCTCCTCCAGCAAGGCCCAACCTTGGTTTTACCATTCGCCACCTAGCCTTTTTTCCCTTGGGTCGGCCAACCCAAGGTTCATCTTTATTTTAACCCCCCGGGCCAGTGCTTCTCTAAGTGTTGGTCCAACTGAGCGATGTCCGGGCCACCAGGGGCAACTCTGGGCTGGCCTACCCGACGTCTGGCTCATCCGGTGTGCCCTGAGAACGAGATATGTGCAGCACCTATCGGGATTTGTCGGCACATCTGGGTGGCTTTGCTGGTTTAGTTTTACCATTGTCGAGATGTCTTGTAACCGGGATTCCGAGTCTGATCGGGCTGTCTTGGGAGAAGGAATATCCTTCGTTGACCATGAGAGCTTGTGATGGGCTAAGTTGGGACACCCATGCAGGGATTTGAACTTTCGAAAGCCGTGCCCGCGGTTAAGGGCAGATGGGAATTTGTTAATGTCCGGTTGTAGAAAACTTGACACTTAACTTAATTAAAATGCATCAACCGCGTGTGTAGCCGTGATGGTCTCTTTCCGGCAGAGTCCGGGAAGTGAACACGGTGTTGGAGTTATGCTTGAACGTAAGTAGTCTAGGATCACTTCTTGTTCATAGATTCTCGACCGTGCCTTTGCCTTCTCTTCTCGCTCTCATTTGCGTATGTTAGTCATCTTATATGCTAGTTTCTTGCTGTAGCTCCACCTCATACCTTTTACCTACCCATAAGATTAAATAGTCTTGATCACGAGGGTGTGAGATTGCTGAGTCCCCGTGACTCACAGATTACTTCCAAAACCAGCTTGCAGGTGCCGTTGAACTGTGCAGGTGACGCAACCGAGCTCAAGGAGGAGCTCGATGAAGTCGTGTTCGTTGTGTTGTTTCGTTTCCAGTTGATCAGTAGTGGAGCCCAGTCGGGATGATTGGGGATCTGTGTAGCATTTGGGGTAGTCTTCTTTTATTTTGGTTCCGTAGTCGGACCTTGATTGTATCTGGATGATGTAATGCTATTTTCATCTATTGTGTGAAGTGGTGATTGTAAGCCAACTATATATCTCTTTCTTATTCAGTACATGGGATGTGTAAAGATTACCCCTCTTGCGACATTGCCTACAATGCGGTTATGCCTCTAAGTCGTGCTCCGACACGTGGGAGATATAGCCGCATCGTGGGACCAACTCTAAGTATTCTCAACGGTGTTTGTTTTCATCCGTCTCCAAGTGCCTTTGTTTTCCTGCCCTCCCACCCTTGTTTCGTCAAGGACTCGGATTTCTTAATCAAGCATCCTTTTATTCATGTGAAGTCTCTTCATTCTTTTCAATCAATGTTCTTACCCAGTGGTTCTCTTGAAGATGCTCTACTAGTTCATCATTCTTCATTCTTTTCCTTCTCCGGTGGATTCAATTCAAGCTTTCATGTTGATCATATCCTTTTCCTCGTTTCAAATGCTTTCCCATGCCGTTGCACCTCTTAATCATTTACTTCTCGTCATTTAATTGTTCCGAAGTGCCGAAAATATCTCAAAGATTTGTGTTTCCATTCCTAATTCCATTCAACTTATTTCGTGGTTGTCATCTTATTCAAGCCATTTAAATCAACCGGTGCAATATCTTTCAAGTAATCATTTCAATGGTGTTTCTTTTGAGTGGGCCCTAACCCACAGGTCTTTTCCCAGGATCTTACCTGACTCTTCTAATTTTACCGGAGTTATTCTCAAATGCTTTCAAAGTTTGACGTAAGAATGATTTAACATCAGTCATATGTCTTTCTCCAAGATCTTTCAAATTCTTTCATCATTGGTTTCAACCTTTCTAATATTCATTCCGGAGTATCTCAACAACTCATGTTGGTGTTTTGCATCGTCGTTCTCAACATTTGAAGACCGAAGAAGTGTTTCCTTTAAATCTTGCTCCATTCTCTTCAAGATTCGTGATTCTAGTTTGTTGCCATCCTCTCATAATTGTTTTCGATTGTGAGAATTCTTTTCACCCATTCAGAGTATTTCAGGAGTCTTTTCAATTTGATTCCCCGGAGCCCATCATCTCAGAATTTATTCATTCTCAGCTTTCAGTTATCATTCTTGAAATCTTACCGGTGCATCATTCCAATATTCTCTAAGCTGCTCGTGATCTATTCGTTCTCTTGTATCAAATTCTCTCTTGTATCTTCGTTTATTTGCTAATTCTTCCCGGTGTTTCTTTATCTTTTCTTCGTTCATTTTCAATTCTTACCGGTGGTTCATTCAAGATTTCTCTTCCTTGTTATTGTATCAATTCATTCGTTCTTTCAACCCTACCAGTGGTTCGTTGAAGACCTTCCCAAGTTTGCACCATATCTATCTTAATCCTTTCTACGAGAATAAGTAGTATGCCAAATCCATAGTTTGTCATCAGTTTAATTGGTGAAGGATGAGCATAATGTAATTCTTATTATTGTTTCATCCAAGTGATTAATTCCTTATTCCGGAGGTTCATCAAAATTCTTGATTTCATTTGTTCATCTTTTCCTTCCGGAGTGCCAAGTTTTCTCGGTTATATCGTCGCGAAGATCCATCTAAATCATTACAAGTCTTCACCTTGTGTTTTCTACTTCTCTTTAAATTTTTTTATCATTCGTTTGTTACCGGAGTTCTTCATGGAGGTTCCACATGATGGTTCGGCAAGGATTTAATTCCTTCTCGAGGTGTTCATCGAGATTCTTTTCAAAGGAGCTCAAGTATTCTTCATCTTACATTTCTAAGTGCAATTCTTTCTACCTTATCATTTGAGGTGGTGTTATGTCATTGTTGATAATTTCCCTTCGTGTTTCACATTTCACAAGTTTTCAAGAGTGACATATCTAAATCCATCATTTTCTCTTCAAGACATCTTTTCAACCAATCAACCTCGTCATTTGAATTATCTTGGGTTATATTTCACCTAAAAACTTTCCCTAAGGATTGTTGCTAATTATGGTGCTTATAAATGATCCAAGTTCTTCACTTATCCTCCCGGTGGAATAAGTTTCTCGTCTCCTTATTGATATCAATCTAGTCTATTATTTCCGTTAGTGGCAGAATTTCACCTTAAGATATCAACGTGTTTTATTCCATAAGCCCACTACAAGCTTATTCTTTTCGTTGTTGATTTCCCAACAACCCTGTGCAATCCTCCCTTGCAAGGATGTTTTCCAAGCCCATTTGTGCTAGAAGTTGTCTTTTTCTTCTCCGTTCTTTTGTTCCGGCGATCTACCTTTTATTCCTTCATCCGGAGAGTTTGCGATGTTGCTCTTTTCTCTCATCATCCCGAATGGTGAGGATCATGTTCTTTTCATGCTTATCCATTTAAACGGAATGTTGTGTCCTCTGCTCAAGTTCTTTTCATCTTATCAAGTTTTGTATCACTTTCCAAACAGAGTGCTGTCCAAATTTGTTCTTCCTTATTCCTCGTTCCTAACGGAGTGTTTTTCAACTTCGATCACCTCCGTGGTATTATTCCTTTCAAGTTGTTCAATTTTTCAAGGTTCTTTGGTTTCACTCATTTGCCAAAGAAGTAACTTAGTTTTACCTCTTCTCTTCCTTTTCCGTTTCCCCCGGTGCCATTCTAGATCTCGGGACGAGATCCTCTCGTAGTGATGGAGTGTTGTAACGCCCCGAGACTGTTGCGCTAGGTGTCTTCTAGTTATTCGATGTTGTTGCCATGTCATTTGCTTGCGTGTTGCATTTCATCATGTCATCATGTGCATTGCATCATCATGTTTTCAAAACCTGCATCCGTCCGGGTTCCCCCAGTTCCATCCGTTGTCCGTTCTGAGCCCAGACACACTCTCACGCGCCCGCGGCATGTCCAACATATTATTTTATAAGTGGCCGTAAAATGTTCTCGGAATGGGATGAAAGTTGGCGCGCGGTGTTCGGTCAAAACATCGGACGTTTTCGGTCTCCGGAAACAGTCGCCGGGCCTCTCTCTCTTCTCTTCTCTCAGCTCGAGCCCTTCTGCACAACCCACAAGTTCCAACCGACCCCTCGCGTGCGTGCCCGAAACTGTCCCGAACCCGACCCGGATAGTCGTCACCGTTGCGTCTGGAACATCCCCAAACATCTACAAAATATCACCGTTTCCTTATTTGGGCTACCTAAGCTATTTTTTCCGTCCGTCCGATTACAATCGGAGAGAATTTATACCCCCTAAACCTATCCGGCTTACTATATATAGTGGCAACCCTAGACTAATCCCTAGATTTTAGCCCGTTTGTCCCATCAGTCCATCCGCGCCGCCACCTGATGCCCTCCTCCTCCTTGCATTCCGTGCCAAGCCAATCAGATCCACTTTCTCCTCCCCTCGACCCCACCAAGTTGCTGCCGAGGCCCCGAGCAGGAGCGCTCGACCCCATCTCCCTGCGTTGCTGTTCACCACGTCGGCGACCTTGCTCGGTGCTCAAGCACCACCGCGCCGCCCTTTTTCCCTTCCCTTCTTTATCCTGCCTTCTTCTCGTTCTCCTCTGCTTCCCTCTCCCTGTAACCCTCTCTCTCCCTCGCCTTGGACAGGGGAACCAAAGGAAGCCGCCCCATCATCTGGGTCCGTTGCTCCGTCCAGCCTCCCTCGCCTCTCCCGCGTCACCGGTGGTCGCCTCCGCCCGCTGCCATCTTCTTCCCGAAGCGTCGTCCCCGGCCTCCTCGTCAGACCGGCTTCCCCGTCAAGTCCCTCGCGCACGAGCTCGACTCCGAGCGCTCCTGAGCTAGTCTTCCTCCCGCTGGCCTCCTCTGTGTCATCCAAGTCCCCGCGCCGTCACGGCCCTGCAACTCCATGCCCAAGCCCCATCGCGCCGCTGTTTACCTGTCGCTGCAGTTCTTCTTTAGAAACGAGCAGAGAGATCCAGCCCCGTTGACTGCCTGCTCGTCCAGCGCCTCGCTGTGGATCTCCCGTACCAGATCGCCAAGGCCCAACGCCGCCCTAGCTTCATCCAGCCCAGCGCACGGCCCGGGGCCCAGAAACGCAGTCGCGAGCCTCCTCTGCTTCCAGCTGGGCCGAAGCCCATGGTGAGCTGCCTCCCAGCGCCTGCCACTATTGGGCCAGCCTGCCAGATTCGGCCCATTCATGTTTTTTTCCAGATCTACGAATTTCCTATTTATCCAGAGGCTGGCAGTTTTGCAGAAAACCCCCTAGCCTTCATGCATTTAATATCTCATAATCTATGCATCACATGTAAAGACTTTATATATGAAAGTTGCTTAGAATTTTGTGTAGATTAATAATTTGAAACTTTCATCCATGTTTGAAATGCTTAAAATTTTGTTTGTTTAAATTTGTTCAAATGCCATGTTAAAATGCTTTAATTCATAACTAAATAACTGTAGCTCCAAATTTAATAAACTTTATATGTAAATGGGGTAGAAAAATGCATAGTTTAACATGGTGACATCTCTTTGCATGTTTAACAACTCTAAAATTGTGTTTAGGGCAGATCAGTACCAAACCTAAAATATGCACTTGAGGAGTTTCCGGACTTGTTGTTTTGTTGTTCCGGCCTCATTTAAACTTGCCTAGATAGGTAGTTTTTATTTGCTTCACCCTCTTGCCATGTTTAACAACATTGAGTACATAACCGAGATCGAACTAAATAATTGATTGTGGTGTTTCGTCAATATGCAACTCGTTGCATATTGAGCTCCACTTAATTTGTAGAATTGTTTGTTGCATATTGCCATGCCTATTTAAACCGGACATGTATCATACTTGGTTGTGCATCATGCCATGATTATGTGATGGTTGTTTACTATGTTGTTTGCTTCTTTCCGGTGTTGCTTCTTCGGGTTAGTTCCGATAATGTCACGTTTGTGAGTTTTCGTTCGACTTTGTCCGTTTGTCTTCTTCATGGACTCGTTCTTCTTCCTTGCGGGATCTCAGGCAAGATGATCATACCCCCGAAATCACTTCTATCTTTGCTTGCTAGTTTGCTCGCTCTTTTGCTATGCCTATGCTGCGATACCTACCACTTGCTATATCATGCCTCCCATATTGCCATGTCAAGCCTCTAACCCACCTTTCCTAGCAAACCGTTGTTTGGCTATGTTACCACTTTGCTCAGCCCCTCTTATAGCGTTCCTAGTTGCAGGTGAAGATTGGAGTTTGTTCCTTGTTGGAACATGATTATTGTTGGGATATCACAATATATCTTTTTTAATTAATGCATCTATACACTTGGTAAAAGGTGGAAGGCTCGGCCTTATGCCTGGTGTTTTGTTCCACTCTTGCCGCCCTAGTTTCCGTCATACCGGTGTTATGTTCCTTGATTTTGCGTTTCTTACACGGTTGGGTTATAATGGGAACCCCTTGACAGTTCGCCTTGAATAAAACTCCTCCAGCAAGGCCCAACCTTGGTTTTACCATTCGCCACCTAGCCTTTTTTTCCCTTGGGTCGGCCAACCCAAGGGTCATCTTTATTTTAACCCCCCGGGCCAGTGCTTCTCTAAGTGTTGGTCCAACTGAGCGATGTCCGGGGCTACCATGGGCAACTCTGGGCTGGCCTACCCGACGTCTGGCTCATCCGGTGTGCCCCGAGAACAAGATATGTGCAGCTCCTATCGGGATTTGTCGGCACATCTGGGTGGCTTTGCTGGTTTAGTTTTACCATTGTCGAGATGTCTTGTGACCGAGATTCCGAGTCTGATCGGGTTGTCTTGGGAGAAGGAATATCCTTCGTTGACCGTGAAAGCTTGTGATGGGCTAAGTTGGGACACCCCTGCAGGGATTTGAACTTTTGAAAGCCGTGCCTCGGTTATGGGTAGATGGGAATTTGTTAATGTCCGGTTGTAGAAAACTTGACACTTAACTTAATTAAAATGCATCAACCGCGTGTGTAGCCGTGATGGTCTCTTTCCGGCGGAGTCCGGGAAGTGAACACGGTGTTGGAGTTATGCTTGAACGTAAGTAGTCTAGGATCACTTCTGGATCATAGATTCTCAACCATGCCTTTGCCTTCTCTTCTCGTTCTCATTTGCGTATGTTAGTCATCTTATATGCTAGTTGCTTGCTGCAGCTCCACCTCATACCTTTTACCTACTAATAAGCTTAAATAGTCTTGATCGCGAGGGTGTGAGATTGCTGAGTCCCCGTGACTCTCATATTACTTCCAAAACCAGCTTGCAGGTGCCGTTGAACCGTGCAGGTGACGCAACCAAGCTCAAGGAGGAGCTCGATGAAGATCGTGTTTGTTGTGTTGTTTCGTTTCCAGTTGATCAGTAGTGGAGCCTAGTCGGGACGATCGGGGATCTGTGTAGCATTTGGGGTAGTCTTCTTTTATTTTGGTTCCGTAGTCGGACCTTGATTGTATCTGGATGATGTAATGCTATTTTCATGTATTGTGTCAAGTGGCGATTGTAAGCCAACTATATATCTCTTTCTTATTCAGTGCATGGGATGTGTAAAGATTACCCCTCTTACGACATTTCCTACAATGCGGTTATGCTTCTAAGTCGTGCTCCGACACGTGAGAGATATAGCCGCATCGTGGGTGTTACACGCGCCCTCCACCCTCATGGATAGTGGGTGGCCCCCCTGGTGCTTTCTTCGCCCAACATTTTAAATATATTCCAAAACTGACTTTCGTGGAATTTCAGGACTTTTGGAGTTGTGCTGAGTAGGTCTATAATATTTGCTCCTTTTCCAGCCCAGGATTCCAGCTACCTGCATTCTCCCTCTACTTGTAAACCTTGTAAAAAAGAGAGAAAAGGCATAAGTATTGTGACATAATGTGTAATAACAGCCCATAATGCAATAAATATTGATATAAAATCATGATGCAAAATGGACGTATCAGTATGCTTCGCTCATCTGTCGTGGCCTGGGACGAGATACGCGCGGCTACTATCAGGGTGTCGGCACGTCGGGAGGTCTTGCTGGACTTGTTTTACCATTGTCGAAATGTGTTGTGCACCAGGATTCCGAGTCTGATCAGAGGGTCCTGAGATGGAGAATTGTGTCTGCGGATCGTGAGCTTGTCATGGGCTAAGATGGGACACCCCTGCAGGGTTTAAACTTTCGAGAGCCTTGCTCGCGGTTATGTGGAAGATGAGAATTTTTAATATTCGGTTGTAGTGGACTTGAACTAAGCTCAATTAAAATACACCAATCGCGTCCGTAATCGTGACCGTCTCTTTTCGAGTGAGTTCGAGAAGAGAACACGGTGGGGGTTATGTTTGATAGTAAGTAGTTCAGGATCACTTTTCGATCATTACTAGTTTGCGACCGTTTGCGTAGTTTCTCATCTTACTCTTGTACTCATAAGTTAGCCACCATACAATGCTTAGTCGCTTACTGCAACCTCACCACTTATCCATTCCATACCCATTAAGCTTTGCTAGTCTTGATACCCATGGTAATGGGATTGCTGAGTCCTCGTGGCTCACAGTTTACTACAACAACAGTTGCAGGTACAGGTAATGCGATGTCATGATGCGAGAGCGATGTTTGCTTGTTTTGGAGTTCTTCTTCTGCTTCTTCTTCTTCTTCGATCAGAGGATAGGTTCCTGGTCGGCAGCCTGGGCTAGCAGGGTGGATGTCGTTTGAGTTTCTGTTCGTGTTTCATCCATAGTCGAATGTTGTTCTCATGTATGATGTATTTATGTATTCTTGTGGCATTTGTATGCCCTTTATATGTATCCCTAACTATTATGTAATGGTACGATGTAATGATATCCACCTTGCAAAAGCGTTTCAATATGCAGCTCTATCCTTGGTGGGACCTTCGAGCTACTCTCGGATAGAATCGCATATTGGGCATGACAAGTTGGTATTAGAGCCTCGGCCGACCATAGGAGCTCCCTTGATTGATCGTAGTTGGCCATTGTCGAGTCTCGAAGAAAACCTTTTCCAGAGTCTAGTTATATCGGAGAGTAGGAATTCTTTTTACTCCTCAGCCCCTTCGTCCCTTTGGTGAGGAATCTTGACGTAGTTGTTTGATTCTTCTAGTCTTCCCATTCAAATTTTTTCTTTAGGGTCACGTGGGTGTTTTCATTCGTTGTAAATCCTTTGTTCAACCGATGCACTTCCCTTCGAGTTATTCCATCCTCCTCGACTTTTGCAACATCGATTCTCAGTTTCCGCAATGGAGTTCGATCCTTTTCAAGTTAAATCCTCAGTTCTTTCTCAACGATGTTGTTTCCCCATCCGAAGATAAACAATGTCGTTCGAAGTTGTCTTTCTTTTTCCCACCCTCCCACCCTTCTCTTCTCGAAGCCGGAGTCCTTAATCGAGTATCCATCCTACTCATGCGAAGCCTTTGCATTCTTTCCTCACTTATTTCAACCTTTTTTTCTCTTCAAGTTATTCATCGGTTCCCCGTTCCAAGTGACCTTTGTTTTACCCGCCCTCCCACCCCTTTTCTTCCCGGAGTCCGAGCCTCTATTCGAGCATCAATTTCATTCATGCGGAACCTCTTCAAACTTTCCTCAATTGTCTCAATTGGTGAATTCTCGTCTAGTTCATCATTGTTCATCTCGTTTTCTTTTCCGGTGGATTTATTTCTAACTTGGAACGTTGATCACATTCTTTTCCTTGACTCAAGTGATTCCCCTTGCTCGTTCGCCTCTCACCATTTAATTGTTTCGAAGTGATGAAGACATCTCAAAAGATTCATGTTTGCATTCAATTATTTCGAGGTTGTCACCTCATTCAAGTTTTTCAATCGTTTTGGTGCATCATTTCTCACTCAACCATCCTTTTCAACGGTGTTTTTTCTTTAGTGGGCCCTAACCCATAGGTCTTTTCCTAGGATCTTACCAGACTCTTCTAATTTTCCTGGAGTTATTCTCAAATTCTTTTCGAAGTTGACGTAAGAATGAATTTCATCAGTCAGATGCTTTTTCAAGTTCACTTTCAAATTCTTTCATGTTTGGTTCAACCTTTCCTCTTTTCATTCTTACGGGGTATCTCATAAATTATTCATGGTATTTCTCGTCGTCATTCTCTACATTTGAAGACTGAAGAAGAGTTTTCCTCTAAATCTTGTCTGTTCTCCTCAATATTCATAGTTCAAGCTTGATGCTATCCTCTTAATTTGTTCCGATCGTCAAGAATTCTTTTCTAACCCATCCGGAGTATTTCAATAGTTGTTTTTCGTTTTGTTTCCCCGAAGTCCATCATTCCAGAGGAATTCTTCATTCTCACATTCCAGCTATCATTCTCCAATTATCCCGGCGCGTCTGTCAAATATTCTTTAATTAGTTCGCGATCTCCCCGTTCTCTTGTCTCTAAATTCCCTCAAGTACCTTAGTGCCTTTTCTAATTCTTCCCGGCAAGAATTCACTTTCTTCATTCATTTTCAAATTCTTACGGTGGTTCGTTCAAGATTCCTTTTCCTTGTTATTATATCAATTCATTCATTCTTTCTAATCCTACCGGTGGTTCATGAAGACTTTCCCACGTTCGCGCTATATCTCTCTTAATCTTTTCCAACGCGAATAAGTAGTATGCAAATCCATTGCTTCTCATCAATTTAATTGGTGGAGGATAAGCATAACATAATTCTTATTCTTCTTTCATCAAGTTGATTAATCTCTTCTTTTCGGAGTTTGTTCATCATATCACATTCTCGGTTCAAAGTGTTTTCATCTTTTCTTTTCCGGAGTTCAAAGTTTCCTTGGTCGTCTCGTCGGAACCTCCATCTAAAACACTACAAGTCTTAATCTTATTCTTTTCATCCTTCAATTCTATCTCATCATCCTTTTGTTACCGGAGTTCCGCACGGTGGTTCGTTAAGGATTTAATTCATTCTCCAAGTGTTCATGAAGATTCTTGTTGGAGAAGCTCAAGTATCTTTTCTTCTTGCGTCTCGAGGTGCAAATAATTCGCCGTATTCTTTTGAAGTGGAGTTTTGCATTTCTTCGTTCTTCTCAGCTATTCAGACATTTGGTTGTGGCATAATTTCACCTCAAGTTTTGATATGTTTTTCCATAAGCCCACAACAAGCTTATTCTTTTCGTTTTTGAATTTCCAACAACTCCGTTCAATCCTTCCTTGCAAGGATGCTTCTCAATTCAATTATGGTGGAAGTTGTCTTTTGTTCCTCCTTTTCTTTTCCTTTCAACGAGTTAGCTTCTATTCTCCTGTTCTGGAAGCACCGTGATGTTGCTCTTTTCGCCCATCATCTAGTTTAATCCTTGCTTATCCATTTTACCGGAGTGTCAAGTCCTCTTTTGAAGTCATTTTTCTTCCCAATCTTTGCTTTCCTTTTCTAGTCGGACGCTATCCAAATTCTTTCGTTCTTATTCCTTTTCTATCTTGTTCTAACCAGAATGGATTCAGACTCTATCTTGTTACTTGAGCTATTGATTCTCGTCACAATCGTCGTCCCTCTTTTCTACCCGAGTGCTCTCGACTTCCTTCATCTTCTCTCTGGTGCTCTTGTTTATCTTATCCTTTTTCACTTCCATCTCGTTCCTAAGATCTCGGGACAAGATCTTCTGTTAGTGGAGGAGAGTTGTAATGCCCCAAGACTGATGCTCTAGATGCCTTCCTTTATTTTAGGTGTTCTCGTGTGTTTATTGTGTCTGTTGCATTATCATAATTGTTTAGCATATTTCTTTTCCCTATGTTGTTGCCATGATCATGATGAGTGCCATTGACATATTTTGCTTTTTGCATCATGTTCATCAGTTGTTATATTGCATTGTTCCATCCATGTTGTTGCCATGGTCATCTTGCTTGTTATATGATATATGAGATATGATATCCCTTTTTGTCATTTTTATTTTCATCATGATCATCTTGTGGGTTTGCATTCTTCATTTTTATGTATATTTTGTGCGTTCTCCTTATTCCCCTCCTCATACGGTTGTTTGCATCTTCATCATTTCATCAAGACCTTTCTCCACGTGCAAACCTTATCAGTTCTTCCTTTCTTTCAAACCTTGGCTTTCATGTCAAGTGGCATTGTTTATGCCTCCACTACTGTTCATTTATTTCCTGACAATCATACTCCATGTCCTTAACCTCTCTGCCAAATCTGATCTCATTTGGAGTTGATTTGGTTGGGTTCAAAAATGGCTCAAGTTTGAATTTAATTCAAACATGGATTATTTTTCTACCTCTAAATTTTGCCAAGTCAATTTATTGAAATCATGCATAAATCCAGGACTCCATATATATTTTTATCTCTGAGATTTTCCTTCCCAAAACCCATGGCCTTTTCAATCTTGGAGGTGTCTAATTATTTTAGGCAGTATAAAAGAAAGGAAGGAAGGCCTCAATCCCAGCCGAAGCCCACCTGGGCCTTTCTTTACCCGGCCCAGCCGAGCTGAACGGCCACCTGCTCCGCTACAACACCGTCTCCCTCCTCTGCCTTCAGGAGCGCCAACGCCATGAGCTCTGCTTCACGAACATCGAAGCCTGCATGCCCGCGCCCACCCTATAAAGCCAGCGCCTCGCCCCTAGGGTTTACAACTTCTCCCCTCAAGCCACCGCCACCTCTCTCTTCTTCATTCGTCTACTCCTTCGTTCCAAGTGAGGAAGCAAAGAGAGTTCAGAGAAGAACCACTGGCGCCCGTCATCGTCTTCGTGTCTGGCCTACATCAGGATCCTCTCCGGCATGTCGTCCTGCGCCCCCTCACACTCCTTGACTGATCCTGGGAGTTAGTTGGGTGTGAGCCTCCCCCACGCGCCTCCCTGCCGTCACCGTCGCCATGGCCGTGGCCGGGCGGAGTTGATGCTCGAGCCCGGCTTAGCAGCCGGCGTCCCCGACCTTCTTCCTCCGCGGAAAGTCCCACGACTCCGGCAACACCTTCCCGCACGTCTCCGAGCCCCGGATCGCCAAGTCCATCTTATTCCCCGTCGTCATCTTCCTCCCTTGCTTCCTCTGCTTCACGGAACCGAGCACCACCGCCAAGATCACCGCATCCTTCCGCAGTCTCCGGTTGCCTTCGACCTTGTACGACTCCAGCAGCACCCCCATGGTGAAGATCATCCTCTCCATCTCCCTCTCTGGTCTTGTTTGCATATCCATCGCTCCGTGCGCTTCCGGCGTCGGCCGCCATGGCCGTGGCCTCGAGCTCGAGCTTGTGCACGTTGCTACACAACACTTCTGTCCGCGCCACGCTGCCCATTGCAGCTTCCGCACACGCACACCTATCCACACCCGCGCGCGCACACCCTGCTGCTTCGCCTCGACGCGTCTCTGCACACCCTGCCTTACCGCACATCACCCGAGCCGAGCCGAGCCTGCTCGTGCTCGAGCACCTCCATGCAGCCATTTTCCCTGCACTCGCCACTCTGCTCAGCAGCGTCTGCCACACCCACGTATGCCCCGCTACACGCCTGAATGCACCGCCGTGGCCGTGGCCGAGCGCCTCGACCTGCAAGACCGGCCTTGTTTCTCTGTAGTTTCTTAGCTTGGGTTCAGACTTTAAATCCATTCAGGAAATATGCATCTTCAGGATTTAGCCGAGTCCACTTTGCAGCACGAACACCCTCGCGTGTTGCTCTGCACCACACACGCGCACCAGCAGCTCTCGCGCGCAACCAGAGCCTCCCTCGTCGCCTTGCATGCCTCTGCAGTCATCGTGTCCGAAGCAAGCACGAGCTCATCCTTGAGATCCCACACACTCGTACCTTTGCATGCGCCCGCCTTGCCGCCTGTGCATCCACCTCCCAAATCCGCACCCCCATCGCAGGTTCATAACCCCAACGGCCGTCGCCATTGCTTGCCATCATCGTGCAGCCATGGCCAAGCTCGACCTATTGTTTCATAGTTCAAAAGATCCTGGGAGCTACCTCATCGCGACAACCAAGCTAGCCTAGCTGGTCTTCCTAGCATGCCCGCATACGAGGGGTCTGGGGTTCGAATCCCAGCTGCCCCTATTTCTTCTACCCTGTTTTTATTTTCTTTTCTCTACACTCCCACCCACTTAGGCCTCTTCTCTTCTAGGCCGCTGCATTGCGCTGCAATCCGGCCCGTGTATATTTTTCCCACTCTATGTATTTTAGCATTTTACAGTGCATGCATATTTACATGAAATGCCACTGTTTTGCATTGTCCATAACTATATATCCATGTATCCAAATGAAGCATGTTATATATGGAAAATGCTTAGAATCTCATGCAGTTTCACAATATGCAACTTTCATCCATGTTTAAGGTGTTTAAACTTGTTGTTTAACTAATTTTGCATCAATGACATGTTAAAATGGTTTATTTCATAACTTAATAACCGTAGCTTCGAATTTATAAACTTTATATGTAAATGGGGTAGAAAATGCATAGATTAACATGGTGCACTTACTTTGCATTTTAACAACTCTAAAATATGGTTTAGGCAGAACATGACCAAATCTGAACATTACACATGAGGATTTTCCGGAATTGTTGTTTGTTGTTCAGGCCTCAAACTTGCCTAAATAGTTAGTTTACTTATGTTTCACCTCTTGCCATGTTTAACAACATTTAATATTATTGGGTACATAAACGGGAGAGAATTAAATAATCGAATGTGGTGTTTTATCAATGTGCAAGTAGTTGCATATTGAGCTCCACTTAATTTGTAGTGTTGTTTATTGCACTTTGCCATGCCTCATTAAATGGACATGCGTCATACTTGGCTGCACATCATGTCATGTTTATGTGATGGTTGTTTACCATATTGTTTGCTTCTTTCCGATTATGCTTCTTCTCGATAGTTCCGATTTCGTTGCAATTGTGAGGATGCGTTCGACTACGTTGGTTCGTCTACTTCATGGACTCGGTCTTCTTCCTAGCGGGATTTCAGGCAAGATGACCGTCACCTTGGATCTCACTACTATCTTTTCTATGCTAGTTGTCTCAATGCTATTGCTATGTCATGCTACCTACCACTTGTTTATCAAGCCTCCCAATATGCCATGAAACAACCTCTAATATTTTTCCACCATCCTAGCAAACCGTTGTTTGGCTATGTTACCGCTTTACTCAGCCCGTCTTATAGTGTTGCTAGTTGTACGTGCAGTTGCAGGTTGTTCCATGTTGGGACATGGATTCATGGATATCATGGGATATCACAATATCTCTTACTTAATTAATGCATCTATATACATGGTAAAGGGTGGAAGGCTCGGCCTTTTGCCTATTGTTTTGTTCCACTCTTGCCACCTTAGTTCCCGTCATACCGGTGTTATGTTCCTTGATTTTGCGTCCCTAACACGATGAGGGTTTATGGGCCCCTCTTGACAGTTTGCTTTGAATAAAACTCTTCCAGCAAGGCCCAACATTGGTTTTACCATTTGCTCAACATAATGACTAAACATGATAATAAACTTGACGCATAGGGAGTTAGCACTACCCGAGGTTCGTTATTCAACCTAATACAGGGGGCAGTGGTGATGGTGTTGGTCCCAAACTAGAGCACTGTGCGGGGCCGCCCCTTGGCAACTTGGGGTATTTTGGCACTTGTACGCGTCGCTCATCAGTCGTGGCCTGAGACGAGATACACGCGTCTACTATCAGGGTGTCGGTGCGTCGGGAGGTCTTGCTGGACTTGTTTTGCCATTGTCGAAATGTCTTGTGCATCAGGATTCTGAGTCTGATCAGAGGGTCCCGAGATGGAGGATTGTCTCTGCGGATCGTGAGCTTCTCATGGGCTAAGTTGGGACACCCCTGTAGGGTTTAAACTTTCGAGAGCCGTGCCCATGATTATGTGGCAGATGGGAATTTTTAGTATCTGGTTGTAGTGGACTTGAATTAAACTCAACTAAAATACACCAACCGCGTGCGTAACCATGACCATATCTTTTCGAATGAGTCCTAGAAGAGAACACGACGGGGTTATGTTTGAACGTAAGTAGTTCAAGATCACTTTTTGATCATTACTAGTTTATGACCGTTTGCGTAGTTTCTCATCTTACTCTTGTACTCATAAGTTAGCCACCATACAATGCTTAGTCGCTTGCTGCAACCTCACCACTTATCCATTCCATACCCATTAAGCTTTGCTAGTCTTGATACCCATGGTAATGGGATTGATGAGTCCTCATGGCTCATAGTTTACCACAACAACAGTTGTAGGTACAGGTAATGCGATGTCATGACGCGAGAGCGATGTTTGCTTGTTTTGGAGTTCTTCTTATGCTTCTTCTTCTTCTTCGATCAGAGGATAGGTTCCTGGTCGGCAGCCTGGGCTAGCAGGGTGGATGTCGTTTGAGTTTCTGTTCGTGTTTCATCCATAGTCGAATGTGGTTCTCATGTATGATGTATTTATGATTCTTGTGGCATTTGTATGCCCTTTATATGTATCCCTAACTATTATGTAATGGTACGATGTAATGATATCCACCTTGCAAAAGCGTTTCAATATACAACTCTATCCTTGGTGGGACCTTCGACCTACTCTCGGATAGAATCGCATATTGGGCATGACAAGTTGGTATTAGAGCCTCGGCCGACCATAGGAGCTCCCTTGATTGATCGTAGTTGGCCATTGTCGAATCTCGAAGAAAACCTTTTTCGGAGTCTAGTAATATCGGAGAGTAGGAATTCTTTTTACTCCTCAGCCCCTTCGTCCCTCTGGTGAGGAATCTTGATGTGGGTGTTTGATTCTTCTAGTCTTCCCATTCAATTTTTTTCTTTAGGGCCACGTAGGTGCTTTCGTTCG
The DNA here is from genome assembly GCF_018294505.1 of Triticum aestivum. Classification (NCBI taxonomy): domain Eukaryota; kingdom Viridiplantae; phylum Streptophyta; class Magnoliopsida; order Poales; family Poaceae; genus Triticum; species Triticum aestivum. The sequence goes on from NC_057794.1 coordinate 352,448,664, forward strand.
TTGTCCATCCTCTGTTCAACCGGTGGACTTCCCTTCGAGTTATTCTATCCTCCTAGACTTTTGCAACATCGATTCTTACTTTCCCCAACGGAGTTCGATACTTTTCAAGTTCAATCCTCAGTTCTTTCTCAACGATGTTGTTTCCTCGTCCGAAGATAAACAATGTGGTCTGAAGTTGTCTTTCTTTTTCCCACCCGCCCATCCTTTTCTTGTCGGAGTCAGAGTCCTTAATCGAGTATCCATCCTACTCATGCGAAGCCTTTGCATTCTTTCCTCACTTATTTCAACCGGTTTTTTCTCTTCAAGTTATTCGTCGGTTCCCCTTTCCAAGTTGCCTTTGTTTTACCCACCCTCCCAACCCTTTTCTTCCCCGAGTCCGAGCCTCTATTCGAGCATCAATTTCATTCGTGCGGAGCCTCTTCAATCTTTCCTCAATTGTCTCAACCGGTGAGTTCTCGTCTAGTTCATCATTGTTCGTCTCGTTTTCTTTTCCGGTGGATTTATTTCCAACTTTTGGGTTGATCACATTCTTTTCCTTGACTCAAGTGATTCCCCTTGCTCGTTCACCTCTCGCCATTTAATCGTTTCGAAGTGATGAAGACATCTCAGAAGATTCTTGTTTGCATTCAATTATTTTGAGGTTGTCACCTCATTCAAGTTTTTCAATCGTTTTGGTGCATCATTTCTCATTCAACAATCCTTTTCAATGGTGTTTTTTCTTCAGTGGGCCCTAACTCACAGGTCTTTCCATAGGATCTTACCAGACTCTTCTAATTTTCCCGGAGTTATTCTCAAATTCTTTTCGAAGTTGACGCAAGAATGAATTTAATCAGTCAGATGCTTTTTCAAGATCGCTTTCAAATTCTTTCATGTTTGGTTCAACCTTTCCTCTTTTATTCTTACGGAGTATCTCACAAATTCTTCATGGTATTTTTTGTCATCATTCTCTACATTTGAAGACCGAAGAAGAGTTTTCCTCTAAATCTTGTCCGTTCTCCTAAAGATTCATAGTTCAAGCTTGATGTTATCCTCTTAATTTGTTCCGATCATCAAGAATTCTTTTCTAACCCATCCGGATTATTTCAGTAGTTGTTTTTCGTTTTGTTTCCCCGAAGGCCATCATTCCACGGGAATTCTTCATTCTCACATTCCAGCTATCGTTCTCCAATTATCCCGATGCGCCTGTCAAATATTCTTTAATCAGTTCGCGATCTCTTTGTTCTCTTGTCTCTAAATTCCCTCAAGTACCTTCGTGCTTTTTCTAATTCTTCTCGGCAAGGAATTCACTTTCTTCATTCATTTTCAAATTCTTATGGTGGTTCATTCAAGATTCCTTTTCCTTGTTATTATATCAATTCATTCGTTTTTTCCAATCCTATTGGTGGTTCATGAAGACTTTCCCACATTCGCGCTATATCTCTCTTAATCTTTTCCAACGCGAATAAGTAGTATGCAAATCCATTGCTTATCATCAATTTAATTGGTGGAGGATAAGCATAAATAATTCTTATTCTTCTTTCATCAAGTTGATTAATCTCTTCTTTTCAGAGTTTGTTCATCATATCACACTCTCGGTTCAAAGTGTTTTCATCTTTTCTTTTCCGGAGTTCAAAGTTTCCTTGGTCATCTCATCAGAACCTCCATCTAAATCACTACAAGGCTTAATCTTATTCTTTTCATCCTTTAATTCTATCTCATCATCCTTTTGTTACCGGATTTCCTCACGGTGGTTCGTTGAGGATTTAATTCATTCTCCAAGTGTTCAGCAAGATTCTTGTTGGAGAAGCTCAAGTATCTTTTCTTCTTGTGTCTCGAGTTGCAAATAATTCTCCGTATTCTTCTGAAGTGGAGTGTTGCATTTCTTCGTTCTTCTCAGCTATTCATACATTTGGTTGTGGCATAATTTCACCTCAAGTTTTGAGATGTTTTTCCATAATCCCACAACAAGATTATTCTTTTTGTTGTTGAATTTCCAACAACTCTTTTCAATCCTTCCTTACAAGGATGCTTCTCAATTCAATTATGGTGGAAGTTGTCTTTTGTTCCTCCTTTTCTTTTCCTTTCAACGAGTTAGCTTCTATTATTGTGGCATTTGTATGCCCTTTGTATGTATCCCCAACTATTATGTAATGGTATGATGTAATGATATCCACCTTGCAAAAGTGTTTCAATATGCAGCTCTATCCTTGTTGGGACCTTCGAGTTACTCTCGGATAGGATCACGTATTGGGTGTGACAATCTGGCACAGCCGTTGGCCAATCGCGCGCATCGCCGCCATGGGTCTGGAGTGAACACTTGTGCGCTTATTAGTGTAGGTGCTTAGGCAAATGCTTAGGTGCGTACGATGTGGTAGATGCATTGGAATGGAGGGGCGCCTTTATATGAGTGCAAACTGCGTTGCATTCACATTGTGCTGCCTCTTTTCCCGATCCTCCTCCCATTACTTACCTCATGCATTCACACGATGCTAATTGAAGGAGGATGCATCATTTTCCATTCAACATTTCGGGAACCGCTACCCTCTCCCTCATCTACATTAAAGCCGTATTGGGAACTGCGCTGCCCGCCGCACGCCCGACTGAACACGCCTCCTCCCCTCTATCTATGCTTAATTACTGAATTTTAGTTGCAAAAATTGGATACTGCTAGTGATTTTTAGCTTCATATTTTGACAAATCGCAGTGTTACAAGGTTGAAAAACGACAATGTTACTAGATCAACAATTGTCAATCTTTCTAGTTTGACAAATGGCAACATACCCAATATGATAGATGCAAATCTTACCAAATTATTTGTAAGTGGTTGCACACGGGTCATCCAAAAGAACCGTTTGCGTTCAAGAGATGCACACATCCTGCTCTCACTTTGCATACGGGTGTTCTATCTAAAATGTTTGCGATCAAGAGCAATTAAAACCTGTAGCCATTAAAACCAAGACACTTGGCATCACGTGAATGGTTAACAGAATGCACATGGTTTGAATTATACAAACGCTTGAGATATTAAAGTGGCAGCTATTTTTTCAAAATGCCTTCGTTGGCTGTTATTCGAGTGCGCCTTCTATCAAAATGGACATGAAAAATACCACAACATGTTGGGTGCCATTCCATGATAGCATGCCAAGTTTCATGAATTTTAGACGAGTTTTGGATTTACTAGAATTTAAAAACAAAGTATCTCAACGTTTTGCTAGCAATCAACGGTGCCCCGATGTTTGAAATTCATTCCCATTTCTTGCATTGGACCTAAGCATGCACCCAAGGACAAAGATTTGATTTTTCAACCAATTTATATGCACCGGAGCATGTGCATGTAGTTCAAATTTGAATTATGCACATAAATGCATTGAAAACTTAGTTAATACATAAAAATGTCCAAACAAACCCCGGAAAATCACAAAAATTGACACAACACTCCTGTTGTTCTATGTTGACATGAGAAATTTTTTGAAAGCAATAAGAGGCAATGGATATCGTTTCGTCCCCAAAGGTGGGACGTTCCCTACCGAAACCATCATGCTTGTTATGAGAAGCTGTGGTTTGTGAGAAGCATATACCCAAACCTGCCCCAAATGGGACAAAAAAAATTACCACGACATGTTGATGCCGCTCCATGATAGCATGCCAAGTTTCATGAATTTCAGACGAGTTTTGGATTTACTAGAATTTCAAAACCAGGTATGTCAATGTTTGCGGCCGAGTGACGGTGGAGGGTGTTTGCCATTCATTCCCATTTCTTGCATGGGACCTAAGCATGCAACCAAGGACAGAAATTTGAATTTTCAACCAATTTATATGCATTAGAGCATGTGCATGTAGTTCAAATTTGAATTATGCACATGAATGCATTGAAAACTTAGTTAATGCATAAAAATTTCCAAACGAACCCCCAAAAATCCCAAAAATTGACACAACACTCCTGTTGTTCTATGTTGACACTAGGAAAAAAATTGAAATCGAGAAGAGGTAATGGATATCGTTTCGTCCCCAAAGGTAGGACGTTCCCTACCGAAACCACCAGGATTGTTGTGAGAAGCTCTGGTTTGTGAGAAGCATATCCCCAAACCTGCCCCAAATGGGACAAATTTTTTACCACGACATGTTGATGCCGCTCCATGATAGCATGCCAAGTTTCATGAATTTCTGATGAGTTTTGGATCAACTAGAATTTAAAAACCAGGTATCTCAATGTTTGCGGCCGAGTGACGGTGACAGGGTGTTTGACATTCATTCCCATTTCTTGCATGGGACCTAAGCATGCAACCAAGGACACATATTTGAATTTTCAACTAATTTATATGCATTAGAGCATGTGCATGTAGTTCAAATTTGAATTATGCACATGAATGCATAGAAAACTCAGTTAATGTGTAAAAATGTGCAAGCAAACCCCGAAAAATCCCCAAAATTGACACAACACTCCTGTTGTTCTATGTTGACACTAGGAAAAAATTGAAATCGAGAAGAGGCAACATATATCGTTTTGTCCAGAAAGGTGAAATGTTCCCTACCTAAACCATCACGCTTGTTGTGAGCAGCTCTGTTTTATGAGAAGCTTATACCCAAACCTGACCCAAATGGGACAAAATTTTTACCACGACATGTTGATGCCACTCCATGATAGCATGCCAAGTTTCATGAATTTCGGACGACTTTTGGATTTACTAGAATTACAAAAGCAAGTACTTCAATGTTTGCCGGAGAGCCACGGTGCCGTGGTGTTCAAAATTCATCCCCATTTCTTGCATGGGACATATGCATAAATCCATGGACACATATATGATTTTACAACCCATGTTGGCGCACCGGAGCATGCGCATGTAGTTTAATTTTGAATTGTGCACCTGAAATGGCTAGAAAAGCCAATTTAATGTATAAAATGTCCAAATGAACCCTGAATAATTCCAATTCTTGTACGGCACACATATAGTTGCATGTTCACTGCAGATAAAAGGTCTAGCAATTCAAACACCATCCATTGCCGCTGTGACCCCATTATGTAATTCAAATCAAGATGAAAAATCAAGTAGAACCCACACTGTTTATTATAACCAACCATGTGAGATGCAACACAAAATATCTTGGAGCACCGTCGGAGTATAGTACGCATATAGCTTACGCAAGAAGGTGCGATGGCTACAGTCCATAGCCTGCTCTGAATAAGGGAACGCGTCTGATGACACTTTGCGCACCAGTTTTTTCGCTAAAGCGATTCCAAGTTGTCGGCTTCCGTGGAAATATCTACCTCCCCGCCCCTCCCTCTTACCAAAAGCCACATTTCCCCTGTTTCCGCCTTCCTTTCCAGGTTGAAACCTTCACTCCTTGCTTGCAACGCCGCCTCCTCGCTGGTGACCCTCCTTCACACTGCTCGGCCTCATCTATCTAGGCAGGTAATCGACATGCGACCCCCATCCTCCTCCTCCTTCCACATCCCACATGCCCCGACTGCCAGTGCGACAACTTCCACCCAAATCACCGACCCCTCCACCAAATAAGCGCCGCCCTAATCCATGGTGCATGCAGTATAGCCAGGAGCTCACAGAGCATTTGGCAACGGACAAGCAAATCGCGGCCGCATGTGCGGACGAGGTCATGATGGCTGCCATTTGTGCGGAGCAGCACCTTGCTGTCGAGGCCACCATCGACGCCTCGCGCACCGACGCCACGACACGGTTGGCTGCTTTAAACGAAAGTTCGTGGCGTTTTCTCGAGGCCACTATCGGTGCCTTCGACGAAGACTACGAGGTGTTTTCTCAACATGCACATGCTTACCTCATCTCGAGAGCCAGCAGGTTGGTGCCCGGAGCGGCTCAGACAACTCACCACTACGACAAGGGCACCCATGATGCGGAGGCCTCGCCCTCTTCCATGTCCAAGGAGCCAATCGTCATCGATATCTTCGACAATGAGGAGTAGTTTGTCTTATTAGCTCACTATAAGGACCCATGTTTAGTTTGCTAGCTACTGCCTTTCCTTAACAAATTCTAGTGGATTGTGCTATCTACTTTTACCATGCAATCTTTTGCTCTAGAGTATATGTTCTATATGTTGTGCAATGTGGTGTTCAGTTAACTGTTTGGTTCAATTCTGCAAATGTGATGTTCAATTCTTCAAGGTGCAATTTTCCAAGTTGTCAAGCATGCTTGGTATGGTTAACTATCCGATCTTCTATTAGGAGTATGTTATATTGTGTAATGTGGTGCTCAATTAACATTTGTTTCATTTGTTGTGGTGTTTAGCTAACTGGTTGGTTCAATTCTGCAATGCGATGTTCAATTGTTGTGGGTGCATTCCGTTATTGTATAAATAAATCAAATTTGACTGTACTAAATACATGAGAAACAAATACAATTGCTATATTTCCAAGTTGTTAAGCATGCTTGGTTTGGTTAACTGTCTGATCTTCTATTAGGAGTATGTTATATTGTGCAATGTGATGCTCAGTTAATGTTTGGTTCACTTGTTGTGGTGTTTAGTTAACTTCTTCGTTCAATTTTGCAATGTGGTCTTCAATTGTTGTGGCTGCATTCTGTTATTGTATACCATGTGAGAAATAAATCGAATTCGGCTGTACTAAATACATGAGAAACAAATACAATTGCTATATTTCCAAGTTGTTAAGCATGCTTGGTTTGGTTAACTGTCTGATCTTATATTAGGAGTATGTTATATTGTGCAAATGTGGTGCTCAATTAATGTTTGGTTCATTTCTTGTGGTGTTTATTTAACTGCTTGGTTCAATTCTGTAATGCGATGTTCAATTGTTGTGGTTGCATTCTGTTATTGTATACCATGTGAGGAATAAATCGAATTTTGCTGCACTTAATACATGAGAAACATATACAAGTGCAATATTTCCTAGTTCTTAATCATGCTTGGTTTGGATAAATGGGTTTTCCATGTGGCTTGAATTAATCTGATGAATCTGCAATGTGCTTATTTATCATCAACATATTTTGCTGATAGCATGCGAACCCTTACTTAACCTGATGACTAACTACCTTATATGTGTTGCAGGGAAACAATGGGAAGCATTGAGGTTTACGAGATGGTACTGACTATTATATCTTGCCTTTTTTATTCCTTTGTCCTGTTTCCAATATAGAGAAGATATTTATGCACACCCGTGTTTTCAGGCCTTTCCAAAGCAGTTCACTGATGATTACCTCTCAAACCACCTCTGTGGTCATAAGGCGAGGAAAGTTTTCATACAGCACCCACGGTTCAATATTGAAGTGTTCCTGAAGAGGTTGAAGGATGGACGGTCAATCATCCACAGGCATTGGCCTAAAGTAGCAAAGACCTTCAACATGAATGAAGGCTCAATATTCGCCTTCCGCTTCAGCAATTTTCCAGATGAGATGCGCCTGTCTATGTACCATCTATGATGCTAATTTCGAAAGGTTCTAGATGTTGCATGTGAAACTTGGTGCTGGTGCAGTAGTGTAATGGGGTAGCTGAGTGCTAAAGCTATATCATGTTGTACTCGGATGTATTTCAATTATATCCTGCTTCCTTAATATGGAAATGAAATATATTACTCCCCCTTCCATCTATATAGGGCCTAATGTGTTTTTCAAGATCGGCTTTGACTTTTTACAAGATTAATAGTACATGAGATGTATAATGTGAAAATTATATCATTGAAAGCTCCTTTCACATCCGAATTTAACTGCATGCTTTGTGTAAGTTGCATGCCATATATTATTGCTCTAACATTTGGTCAAAATCAGCCTCGAAAAACATATTAGGCCCTATATAGATGGAAGGAGGGAGTATGTGCTTAATATGAATGTCAATTAGATTAGTAAATGAATTTTTAATAATAGGGCAATTAGCCTGCTAATTGGGTTTTCCTATAGCAAACGGTTACTGAGAAAACACCATGGGCGATGACCTCAGGCAACACATACAATTTCTAGGAATAAACCGTGTTGGATCAACAAACAATCACACATGACATTCTCTTGAAAACTGTTTGCGTTACGCCACCTTGCGCAAACGTTTTCCTTGGAGTGACTGTGTGAGATGTATATACAAACGGAAACGTTTAGCGGGGACTGACTGTATGGGATGTACTTATTACTGGAAACGATTTTGCCTATATAATTGTATTGTTTTTAGCACTACTGTACGTGTAACCGTATTTGGTCACTCGTTGGTCGCACACGACCTCATTTTGCCGAGCATGTGTGCCAGGAGGGCATATCCCCGACGGTTTCTGGGTCATGTGGGAAGGACCCCCCTATCGCGGCCACTCACTAGGTGACGGTTCCGAACGCCGTCGCGGAAAGGGTTAAAAACCGTTTGTGTAGCACCATGTTGTCGGTGTACTAGAATAGGGGTACCCTAGTACCCCGAACTTGTGCACGGGCAGTTGCAGCACCCCGCGACAAGGCTTGCCGGGCGAACGCCAAGATCCTCCGTGGTTCCCTTGGAGCCATTCAAGAACAAAGTATTTAAGCTCAGGAGACAAGGCCCTGGCAAGAGGAGCTTGCCGGGAAGGCCAAACAAGGCACTCCAAGGAACTTGCCGCGACGCGCCACGCGCTCCGGCAAGGCAACAAGGCCCCGGCAAGAGGAGCTTGCAGGGAAGACCAACCAAGGTACCTCGAGGCCCGGTGAGCGACAAGCTCCCGGACCCGGCAAGATAACAGCAGCGGCAAGGCGCTTGCCGCGGCAGGCAGCCACTCTGTGCCCACGCTCCAGCGCATCCACCAACGTGTCGCTCTGGGGGCCTCTCCAGGCGCGCGTGGCAGGAGGCTGTGCAGCCAGCGGTGCGCAGTGGCATGCGAAGCTGACAAGATCGCCATCGTGGCGAACGGTGGCGCCCCTAACGGTCCTTTTCTGCACTATTTGGGCGACTCAGACGGGCATTTAATGCCCTTGTCCCCTGCTGTCAGGGTTAGGTAGGGTGCACTGTACAAGTAACTGTACCAACCACCTCGCTTTTTACATTCGTACCCTTCTCTACGTTGCCACCTATCGGTGACCCCTTTAGCGTATAAAAGGAGGCCCATGCGCAACGTAGAGGGGGTTCGCAAGGTTCGACGGGTTCGCGAGGTTCGACTCATTCGTAACCCAGAAAAACACTACGCTCTCTCTCTGGAGCAAGAACACAAGATAATCAAACAAGCAACAGTAGGAGTGTTATCTCTCCGGAGAGCTCCGAAGCTGGGTAAACTGCTCGTGTGCTTCGCCTCGATCTACTCTTCGTGTGATCTCCGCCCCCCGCCGAACTGAAAGGGGCCCGGTCCGCCGGCCCCATAGGTGTTCGTGGATCAGTTTCCCCGACATCCTTGGCGCGCCAGGTAGGGGGCGTCGAGATTGTGTGAACCTAATCCGGCGTTCACACGAGCTAGATCTTCATTCCCTTCATTAACATGCCACCGAAGAAGAAGACTTCGGCGGCAGCCGCTCCGTCCACGTCACTTCCGCCACCCTTGGAGCAAACGGGTGGTGGAATGGACGCCGGCAGAAGAATGGACGTCGACGAGGAAGCTTATGATGCTGCCAGGTCCAAGGACAAGGCTGCACAAACCTCGGCGACTGTACATGTTCCGCGCCACTCTCAGGAGGCGCAAGACCAACAGCGTCATGGCACTTGTAGTGCCATACGCATGATAGGCCAAGACCAAGCTGGTGGATCTCGGGGCGCTCAAGACCAGCATGCACGCTAGCGTGCTGGCACGAGCGGGGCACGGTCGCCTGGACGGGATACTGCTCCTTCTAACATAGTTAGAAGTCCGAGCACGTCCCGCTCCTCGCGCCGTCTGCCACTGCCACCCACCACTCCAGCAGAAGCTTTGGCGCGAGCTCAACTGCTCCTAGATTACCCTCCGACGTCGGACAAGATCGACGAATGGAGGGCCACCATTCAGAGTCTCATCGGCTACGCCAACAGCGACACTCCACGGCGGCCGAGCGCGTCGCCGCTGCGGCAGGGTTGCCGGGCGCAAGCCGGTGGCAACGAAACGGGTGGAGGTGCAACTACCGTGCAATCACCGCCCCGAAGGCCAAGATCGCCGACTCGCCGGATCCACCTCGACAGCGACTCCACCGCATCGTCGGGTCCACGAGCTCGTCGCGATCAGCGCCAAGTTCTTCATGATCGACAACAAGAAGACGCTCGAACTCGCATCGAGCGCCAAAGAGAAGCGCGGCGTCAATCCGACAAGCGCGCTGGGCCCTCTGTTGACATGCATGCGCCAGGGGAACCAGACGATCTGCCGTACGCGGTAGGTTGCCCTGCGTTCACTCGTGAGCTGCGGCAAGTCCAGTGGCCCAGCACGAAGAACTTCAAGCCAGATGTATCGGAGAAGTACGGCGGCAAGACGCATCCATCGGAGTTCCTCAACATCTACACCATTGCGGTGCAGGCTGCCGGGGGACGGGATGACAAGATCCTTGCCAACTACTTCCCGCTGGTGCTCAAGCCCAACGTCAGATCCTGGCTCATGCACTTGCCGGACAACTCCATATCCTCTTGGGCTAATCTGTGCCATTAGTTTGTCGGCGCCTTCACAGGCGGACACAAGCCTCATGGCCAGGAGAGTGATCTTCATCTGCTCGCCCAAAAGGAAGGAGAGCCCCTGCGCAAGTACATTCAGAGATTCAGCAGTGTGCAGCATAACATCCCAGATGTCCACCCTACCGCGGTGATCAGCGCGTTCCATCAGAACGTGCGAAACCGCAGGATGCGGGAGGAAATGGCGATGTGCAAGATCAGGGACGTCAGTGAGTTATATGCACTGGCCGACAAGTGTGCACGTGCTGAGGAAGGGAGGAGACTCCCCAGAGAGAATGTAGGAGCGGGAGGATCTGACAGTGAAGATGCTGCCCCGGCAAGGAAAAACCGGCGGCGGAACAACAGGAAGGAGGAAAGGCAAAGAGGTGCTAGTTGTTGAGCAGTCCGGCAACGGTGGTGGCGCCAAGAAAGCCAAAGCTGGTGACTCCGGCAAGGAGGTTGCCGCGGAGGTGGCGGTCGCCGACAAGCAGGACGGCACCAACAAGCAGTATTGCAAGATCCACCGCACCAAGGGCCATGATCTCCAGAACTGTAAGAAAGTCGAGCAGCTTGTTGAGCAACAGAAAGCTGAATACGAGCGGCGCGACAAGGAGAAGGCCCAGGAAGGTGCTGGGGGATCCGGCAAGAAACGTCCCGGCCGAGGAGGACGCCGCGGCAAGGCCAAGCAGCGGCAAGGAGACAGACCTCCTCGCGGCCGCGACAAGGATGAAGATGACGACGATGATGAAGACATGGATGATGAGGAGACTGATGAGCAGGAGTTCCAGAAAGCCACAGAGGTCCTGTGCGTTGACGGTGGTGCTTCTCTGCATACCTCGCACCACCAGCCCAAGCAGTGGGTGCGGGAAGTTAATGCAGCAGAACCACCCGTCGAGTCACGCAAGCCTCTGAAATGGTCCAGCACGCCTATCATCTTTGATATTGAGGACCACCCTGATCGCATAACTGCGGTCGGGTGCTTGCCGATGTTGGTTTCACCAACAATCCGCAACCTCAAGGTCACTAAGATGCTAGTTGACGGCGGGGCCGGCTTGAACCTGATCTCCTCCGCGGTGCTCCAAAAACTCCAGATCCCTGACAGCGAGCTCGAAGAGACCGGTACATTTCAAGGAATCAACCCGGGAAGGAAGCAAGCCGAAGGGAAAGATCACGTTGCCGGTAACATTTGGCAGCGAGCTGAACTTCAGGACTGAGAGGGTCACATTTGATGTTGCTGACTTTCCATTACCTTACAATGGAATCCTTGGCCGTCCGGCACTCGCCAAGTTCATGGCAGCCTCTCACTATGCGTACAACGTACTGAAAATGCCAGGCCCGATAAGTGTCATCTCTGTCCCTGGCGACAAGAAGGATGCTCTTATCTGTGCCGACAAGATCTACCGGGAAGCAGCAGCCGCAGCAGAACGCAAGACACTTGCCGCTGAAGCTCCCGGGGGGAAGAAGAAGACCAAGTCCGGCAAGAGCTCTGATGCCCACTCCGGCAAGCGCACCTCTTCGGAGTGCTGCGCTACCGTCGAGGACGCACCATCGAGCTCCACCGGCAAGTGTAAGAAGGCAATGGCAGCTCCACCTGAGACCAAGAAGGTGTCCGCCAAGGAGGACGGCACTGGTGGTACCTTCACCATCAGCGCCACTCTTGACCCCAAATAGGAAAGCGCGCTCGTTGCTTTCCTGCGGGCGAATGTCGACGTGTTTGCGTGGCAACCGTCTGATATCCCCGGTGTTCCCAGGAAAGTAATTGAGCACCACCTTGCCGTCTGTCCTCATGCGCGGCCCGTCAAGCAGAAAGTCAGGAAACAGGCAGTGGAGCGCCAAGAATTCATCGCAGAAGAAATCAAGAAGTTGGAAGCAGCAGGCCTTGTCAGAGGAGTGCTCCATCCCACGTGGTTGGCCAATCCTGTTGTCGTGCGCAAGGCTAACGGGAAATGGAGGCTTTGTATTGACTTCACTGATGTTAATAAAGCTTGTCCCAAAGACCCATTTCCCTTGCCGCGCATTGACCAGATTGTTGACTCCACAGCCGGATGTGATTTGCTTTCATTTCTTGATGCATACTCAGGATACCATCAGATCTTCATGGCAGAAGAGGATGAAGAGAAAACCGCATTTATCACCCCGTGTGGCACGTACTGCTTCGTACGGATGCCTTTCGGTTTGAAGAATGCTGGTTCAACATTCGCAAGGGTAGTCCACCACGCTTTTGAGCCGCAGATGCACAGAAATGTGGAAGCCTACATGGATGACATAGTGGTCAAAAGCAAGAACAGGGCGACCCTGATTCAAGATTTAGACGAGACATTTGCAAATCTGCGCAAGATCAACCTCAAGCTTAACCCCGAGAAGTGCGTGTTTGGAGTCCCTTCCGGCAAGCTTCTCGGGTTCTTCGTGTCTCAGCGGGGAATTGAAGCCAATCCCGACAAGATCAAGGCCATTGAGCAGATCGAAGCACCAAAGCGCGTCAAGGATGTACGAAGGCTTGCCGGTTGCGTGGCTGCTCTCAGCAGGTTTATCTCTAGATCTGCTGAGCGCGCCCTGCCATTTTTCAAAATTTTGAAAAAGGCAGGTCCAATGAAATGGACTCCGGAGGCGGAGGCTGCGCTGCAGGACTTGAAGAGATACCTGTCCTCCACTCCAACACTTGTCGCACCTAAGCCGCAAGAGAAGTTGCTGCTGTATATAGCGGCAACCAATCAAGTGGTTAGTGCTGCGTTAGTGGCGGAGAGGGAGGCAGATGATGAGCCAGCAACCACGGCAGATGCATCCAGCGACAAGCAGGGGGCTTCGCCGACAAGCTCTGGTCCCGACAGAGATGGATCTGCGCAGGAGCATGATAAGATGCAGAAGAGAATGGTGCAGCGTCCAGTTTACTTTGTCAGTTCCCTTCTACAGGGGGCTAGATCAAGGTACTCTGGTGTGCAGAAGTTGCTTTTCGGCCTCCTCATGGCCTCGAGAAAGCTGCGCCATTACTTCCAAGCACATGAGATCACAGTCGTCACTCGCTTTCCGCTGAAGAGGATACTGCAAAATCCAGAAGCGACAGGCAGGATTGTCGAGTGGGCGCTGGAACTGTCAAGCTTTGGCCTCAAGTTTGAGAGCACTTCAACTATCCAAAGCAGGGCATTGGCAGAGTTCATAGCAGAATGGACGCCAACACCAGATGAAGAAATTCCAGAGACGAGCATCCCCGTCAAAGAGGCAAGCAAAGAGTGGCTGATGTACTTTGATGGTGCCTTCTCGCTGCAAGGCGCCGGTGCGGGCGTGCTGCTTGTCGCGCCCACCGGAGAGCACCTCAAGTACGTAGTCCAGATGCACTTTCCCAAGGAGCAAGCAACCAACAATACTGCAGAGTATGAAGGATTGCTTGCCGGTCTCAGAATCGCAGCAGACCTTGGGATCAAGAAGCTCATTGTCAGGGGTGACTCACAGCTTGTCGTCCGCCAAGTGAACAAGAACTACCAGAGTCCATTGATGGAAGCATATGTTGATGAAGTGAGGAAGCTAGAAGAGCACTTTGACGGCCTACAGATGGAGCATATCCCAAGAGCTCAGAATGACATTGCTGATGGCCTGTCAAAGTGCGCCGCACTAAAGTTACCTGTGGAACCAGGGATCTTTGTGCTCAAGTTGACTCAACCATCCGTAACACCATCAACTGGACAAAGCAAGAAGAGGAAGTTGGTTTCTGGTGACTACTTTCCGGCAGAGCTCCCCGAAGCCGCCGCCAAGAAAGTCCCCAAGATCAACACCAAGGATGCTGAGGGGCAGTCTGCTCCGGCAAGCCTTATGGTTTGTTCCGTTGAAGCAGACGCTCCCGACAAGTTTTGCTCCGGCAAGCTTGCCGGGGAACATCAAGCTCCGGCAGGGCCGCAAGTCCTTGCCGTAGAAGCGGATGTTCCCGCAGCAGCAGATGTGCCTTTAGTCCTTGTTGTCGAGCCACAAGCTCCAGCATGGGCACAGCAGATTGTCCATTTCCTTCAGACAGGAGAACTTCCCGAAGAGCAAGAAGAAGCGGAAAAAGTAGCCCGGCAGTCAAGTATGTACCAGTTTGTCGATAGCATACTGTACAGAAGAAGACTCAACGGTGTGAAATTGAAGTGTATTTGCCGGGAAGATGGACAAAAGCTGTTGGCAGAGATACATGGAGGCATATGTGGCCACCACATTGGCGCAAGAGCACTTGCCGGCAAAGCTTTCCGGCAAGGTTTCTTTTGGCCGACAGCCCTCCAGGATGCAACTGCACAAGTAACCAAGTGTGAAGCGTGCCAGTTCCACTCCAAACAGATACACCAGCCAGCTCAAGCTCTCCAGACGATCCCTTTATCCTGGCCATTTTCGGTCTGGGGGCTCGATATCCTCGGCCCTTTCCCCCGAGCTGTCGGGGGCTTTGAGTACTTGTACGTCGCAATCGACAAGTTCACAAAGTGGCCGGAAGTGCAGCCAGTGAGGAAGGTGACAGCACAGTCAGCAGTCAAGTTCTTCAGGTCAATTGTTTGCCGTTTCGGGATCCCTAACAGGATCATCACCGACAACGGCACGCAATTCACGAGCCGCACCTTCATGCAGTACGTCCAAGACCTTGGCGCCAAGGTCTGCTTCGCTTCTGTTGCTCATCCGAGAAGCAACGGTCAAGCAGAGAGGGCAAATGCTGAAGTGCTGCGCGGGCTCAAGACCAGAACTTTCGACAGGCTGCGCAAGTGCGGAAGAAACTGGATCGAGGAGCTGCCGGTGGTTCTTTGGTCGATCAGAACGACGCCAAATCGAGCCACTGGCCAGACGCCTTTCGCTCTAGTCTATGGAGCAGAGGCAGTTCTCCCCACGGAACTCGTATACGGATCGCCTCGAGTGCTCGCTTATGATGAGCTTGAGCAAGAACAGCTGCGACAAGACGACGCGCTGCTCCTTGAGGAAGATCGTCTTCAGGCTGCTGTACGAGCTGCTCGATACCAGCAAGCTTTGCGCCGCTACCATAGCCGCAAAGTTAAGGCCAGAAGCTTCGAGGAAGGCGACCTTGTTCTTCGGCGCGTTCAGTCCGCCAAGAATTCCAACAAGTTGACGCCGAAGTGGGAAGGCCCTTATCGGGTGAAACGAGTCACAAGGCCCGGCGCTGTCCGCCTTGAGACCGAAGATGGCATTCCGGTGAGCAACTCCTGGAACATAGAACATCTTCGTAAGTTTTTCCCGTAGGGCGCGGTTGCCGGAACCCGTTCCGGCAACCACCTTTTGTACAAGTCTTGCCGCTGTTGCATGTAATCCTTTGTACAAAGCCGGGCGCAGATCCCGTGCATAAATAAAACCCCATGTGCTCCGCACAACTTGTCCATTTCATGCATTAGTTTCTTTCTTGCATGCGTTATCTGACACTTTGTGCAGCACCTACATCCGGTAAGCAATAACGAGCCGAAGGGCTCCATATCATTATTTTCTCTTCTTTCTTCTTTTTCAACAAAGGAAAAGAAGGTTCCCTCGCACACAAGTTTGCCGGGGGGGAAGGAGAAGATTGTGGTATGGACCAGGCGTCGTTCAAGCAAAGTTTTGCCTTGCCGGGAAGCAAACGACAGAAAAGCTAAGTTGCCAAAGTTTGAGCAATCAGTTTTTAAATTTTTGAGTTATCTTCCTCGAACGACCCTGCTTTGTATGGAAAACCTGTGCGCGGAGGAACCAACTCGTGGCTAGTTGCGCCCTTACTTTGTTTCGAGTCCGCTCAACAACTTAAGTGTGCTGCATCTAGTCGCGACAAGGTTTCTTGTCGGAAGCAGCGCCGCCAGCAGGCTGCTGACGTTCCGCACTCAGCGCTCGCGGCTCGGGTGCCTGCGCCGACAAGTTCCCTAGAAGCGTAGGGTAAAAACATACAAAGGAAGGAATCTAGTAGAGGAAATAACATAGCAATTGATAACAGAAATAAAGTTATATTACAAGATAACTTGTCGCAGCTCTAACAGACTGTTTTCATAACATGATTAGCAGCGACAAGGGAAAAGAAGAAATGGGCGGCCTAGTCTACGCGATCGCCCTCAACCCTCTTGATCTCGCTCACCTTGTCCACAATGGGTGCGACAAGGGCCTTGAGTGCGTCCCGATCGGCGTCTGGCGGCAAGGACTTGAGGACGTTGGTGAAGCTGAGGCCTGGATTGCGGAAGGCCACCTTCATCAGCACCTTCTGGAGAACCCCGGCGCAGATTTTGCGCGACTCGTCGGCCAGCTGCTTTGGGATCCTCTCCCGGAGCCGCTGGAGTGCCGTCGCCACGCCCTTGAAGAACAGGCTGAGCTTGGCGCTGGGTTGGAGATTCTCGTCGGAGGGATACCCAAAGTCCTCCATCCCCAGCTGCGCCAGCTCCTCGTCGATGACTGCGGCAATATTCACCAGACCCTCGGTCCAGTGCTCCACAGTATCTCTGAACGAGTTCTGGGTAACTGCGATGCTCTCCAGCAGCGCCTTGTCAGCCTTGACCTTCTCCGACAAGGTCTTCTCCCGCTCCTTGGCGGCCTCCAGCGTCTGCGTCAGCGTGGCCAGCTTCAACTCCAGGTCTGCATTGGAATCCTTGGCGGCGCTGAGCTCCTTGCCCCTCTCAGCGAGAAGACCTTGCAGCTCACCGTGGGCGGCAGCATCCTTCTCACGCTCACGCTTGAGCGCGGCAAGCTCCTCGCCGCTCTTCCCGATGTTGGCCTCCAGCTGCGCCACCTTCTCCTCCAGCTCTTTCTTGGCGGCCTCTGCGATTGCGGCAGCGTCCTTTGCTTCCTTGAGCGCCCCGCCAAGTGCTTGCTCGCGCTCGGCGAGCTCCTCCTCGTAGCTGTCGAGGTTGGCCTTCCGCTGCACCAATTCGCCTTCTCACGCGGACTGCTTCTCGGCGGCCAGCCTTTGTTCCTCCTCAGCTTCGGCCTTCTCGAGAAGGAAGGCCGTGCGCTCCTCGTCGAGTCGCTCCCGCTCCTGTGCCAGGGACCGGAGAGCTTCTTGATTGTGGCCCCGGAGCTCCTCCGCGCGCTTCTCCATGTCAACTCCCGCCTTCGCGACAAGCGCTTCCCGGGAAGCCAGCTTGGCTTGCCGTGCGCGGTAGAGTGACAGCAGCTTCCGCAGTAGCTGCTCCTCCTCAGGCTCGCCACTGCTGCTGCTGGGCGCGTCGACTAACGACAGTCCAGCGGAAGCGAGCACCTCCTCATCGGAAGTTTCCCCCTCGACCGGCGCCCTGGAGCTCGACGCCCAGGGTAGCTTGATGAAGATATCGTCGCCGGCCTTCAAGTAGGCGTCGGCCTGGGGCTCCTCGGAGTCCGGCTCCGCAGCAGCGGCAGAGGGATCGGCGGTCGGCGCAGCGCCTGGCGCTCCTGCGGCCTCAGGGTCGTCAGTGCGATCGCCCGACCCCTCGCCGGCTTCTGCGGCGGCAGCCTTGGCGGCCTCCTCGCTGGCGGTCTCATCAGCACCGGCCCCTTCTTCGTTGGCGGCGGCGTCGTCGGTGCTACCATGCGCGCCTTCCTCGCAGGCGCCCTCTGTCTCCATTGGCTCAGCAGCAGATGGGTCTGAAGAACGAAGAAGGGAGAAAAAATCAATCAAAATCCAAGAGAAGAAAATCAGAAGAAGAAGAACCCAAGGGAAAGTTTTTGGACAAGTGAATTACCTGTGCCAAGATCTACAGTTGCGGTCTCGGCCGCCGCAGGATCGATGGTGCTGCCCCTTGCCGGAGAGTTCTCCCTTGCCGGAGAGCGCTCCCTTGCCGGGGACTCCTCCCTTGGCGGCGTAGTCGAAGCAGATGGCACTTCGGGACCAGCTTCCGGGCGCTCCTGATATGGCTGCTCTGCTCCTACACAAATCAACAAGCAAGATATCAACAAAGGAAAAAGCACTCATGCGTGCCTGACAGCGGAAAGCTAACTATGAACTTACACTGGGGGCTGCGCTGGGGGCTTCTTTGAGGAGTGGTTGCCGGGTCCGTCAAGGTGGCCTCGGACCCACCCCCTGCTGACACGGTGGGGTCATCTTCGATGACAATCACCGCGGCCTTGGCCCTTTTCGCCACTCTCTGGGCCAGCGTCCTGAAAAGAAAGGAGTCCAGATTGAAGCAAGTCAGATACAAGATAAAAACAACAAGATTGAAGAACTACAAGAGCACCAAAGAAACTTACTCTTCTTCCTCCTCGTCGGAGCTGAGCGCGGAAAGATCGAAGTCCGGCTCCCCTCCGGTGCGGCGAGGCGGAGGAGTAGGATCCCTTGCCCGCTTGGCGGGGGCGGTGGCGGTGGCCCGGGAAGATCCGGCTCCAGTTGCCGCTGCTGCGTGAGGCGCTCCCGCGGCAACATTGCTTGCCGTGGTAGAGCGTGTCGCACGGCTCGGCGGCTGTTGACCCGGCTGCCGCCCCGCTACGTCCGCGGCCCTGCGAAGACGCCTTCTTGGCGGGGCCGGGGGCTCCGCCTGCGGCAAGCTTTCTGAAGGCTTGGGCTCTTCCTTGCCGGCCTCGCTCGGCTCAGCTTCAGAGCTGGCAAGCTCTTCCTCGCCAATGAAGTACGCGCGCTCGGCGAGGTTTGCCGCCTCTGCCGCCTCCGCCTCCTCCACAGTGAACCCGAACGCGCCCGCGGCAGCTGTGGCCGCAACCTCTTCCGCCCTAGTGGCGATGCGCTGCAGCTCCTCGTCGGTGGTGTCACGGGTGAGGCTCTTCTGCTCGTCAGCGCGGACCGGCACTTCTTCCAAGTTGTCGAAGAACGCTTGCACGACGTCATCCGCAGGCTCTTGCCAAGTTGGAACGATTCCGTGTGAATCGCACAACGGCATCATGGCACGGATCCGGTCAAGCGAAGAATTATTGCACAATGGAACGACGCCCCTCGCCAGCGTGAATGGGTGCTGGGGATCGCGTTTGAACAACTCCAGGAGCATTGCATCTAGCTCCATGATGGTGAAGTTATAGTTGAGGCCCGGCCGCAGCCTCATGATGTCCGCCGAGTTCCTGAATTCCCAGGCGGGCCTCCCCCTCTCCTGCAGGGGGGCGATGCGGCGGCGGAGGAAATCTGCGCCTACAGCGCCTACAGTGAGCCCGGCAAGCCTGAGGCGAAGGATCCTAGTAATGGCGATCTTCAGCCTCTCGTCTTCCGGGGCCACGTTGCTCCAGTCATTGCCGCGCACTATTGGAGCTTGGCGCACGGCGGTGAAGGGCTGCGGATTCTCCTCGACGATCCAGCACCACTCCGCTCTCCACTCCTCCCACTTGCTGCGGAGCTCACCCTCCAAGTACGCCTCCTTCTTGCCGACTCTCGAGATCCAGGCGATCCCTCCGGCAAGCGGCTCTCCTCTCTCTACCCGAGGTATGAAGAAGTGGCGGAAAAGGGCAACATTGGGGTGGACTCCGACAAAGTTTTCGCACAAATGTGCGAAAACTGCCATGGTCAGAACGGCGTTGGGGGTGAAGTCAAGGAGGCGGAAGCCGTAGGTGTTCATGATATCGCAGAAGAACTCCGAGAAGGGCGGGCAGAGCCCGCAATAGAAGAACAGCGCGAAGAATGGGTACCCGTTTGGAGCCAGTTCCGAAGCAGCGGCCGGGAGTACCCTCGTGCGCGGATGCGCCCGCGTCTCCGTCGCCCAAAAGAGGTAGAAGTACTCCCTCAGCTCCTTCACGCCGAGCTGGGGGGAGAAGATCGCCCGCTCCTTCCGCAGCGCCGCGAGCCGCTGCGCCTCGGCCGACTTCACGCCCTTTCCCTTGTCGGCTTTCGGAGCCATGGCGGAGGTGGTGGGGGAGGTCGACGGCGTTGGTGATGCTGGTGGCAATGGGGGGCGGAGCGCTGCTCTCTCGGCTTCGAGAAGAAGGGGGGAGGCGGCGGAGGTTCGTGAAGATGGAGTAGTAGCAACCAGCAAGGGGGAACGAACTGCCCCTGTTTCCTCTGCTTATAAAGAGGGACGGGGCGGACGTTTCGCCCTTCCGAATAAAGCACCACCCACGATCTCTCCCACGACGCCGCATTCAACGCGTGCCGTTAGGGGAGAGCGCGGTGGATACAGAGCGAGATTCGGCGTGGCCCAGTCCGCGTGTGCCCGTGCCCTGTCTTGGGCCTGGCCAACAGCGCTCGGCACCGTGTCTGGCCCAGGCCCGGGGGCTCCTGTCGGTGTACTAGAATAGGGGTACCCTAGTACCCCGAACTTGTGCACGGGCAGTTGCAGCACCCCGCGGCAAGGCTTGCCGGGCTAACGCCAAGATCCTCCGTGGTTCCCTTGGAGCCATTCAAGAACAAAGTATTTAAGCTCAGGAGACAAGGCCCCGGCAAGAGGAGCTTGCCGGGAAGGCCAACCGAGGCACTCCAAGGAACTTGCCGCGACGCGCCACGCGCTCCGGCAAGGCAACAAGGCCCCGGCAAGAGGAGCTTGCCGGGAAGACCAACCAAGGTACCTCGAGGCCCGGTGAGCGACAAGCTTCCGGACCCGACAAGATAACAGCAGCGGCAAGGCGCTTGCCGCGGCAGGCGGCCACTCTGTGCCCACGCTCCAGCGCATCCACCAACGTGTCGCTCTGGGGGCCTCTCCAGGCGCGCGTGGCGGGAGGCTGTGCAGCCAGCGGTGCGCAGTGGCATGCGAAGCTGACAAGATCGCCATCGTGGCGAACGGTGGCGCCCCTAACGGTCCTTTTCTGCACTGTTTGGGCGACTCAGACGGGCATTTAATGCCCTTGTCCCCTGCCGTTAGGGTTAGGTAGGGTGCACTGTACAAGTAACTGTACCAACCACCTCACTTTTTACATTTGTACCCTTCTCTGCGTTGCCACCTGTCGGTGACCCCTTTAGCGTATAAAAGGAGGCCCATGCGCAACGTAGAGGGGGTTCGGTTCGACGGTTCGCGAGTTCGACTCATTCGTAACCCAGAAAAACACTACGCTCTCTCTCTGAGAGCAAGAACACAAGATAATCAAACAAGCAACAGTAGGAGTGTTATCTCTCCAGAGAGCTCCGAAGCTGGGTAAACTGCTTGTGTGCTTTGCCTCGATCTGCTCTTCGTGTGATCTCCGCCCCCCGCCGAACCGAAAGGGGCCCGGTCCACCGGCCCCATAGGTGTTCGTGGATCAGTTTCCCCGACACACGTTGTACGAGTGCCGACTCCTGCTTGCATCTACTATGATTACTCCACACATCGATCACTATCCAGCATGCATCTAGTGTATTAAGTTCATGGAAAAACAGAGTAATGCATTAGGCAAGATGACAAGATGTAGACAGGATAAACTCACGTATGAATAAACTCCATCTTGTTACCCTTAATAGCAACGATACATGCATGTCATGTCTCCTTCTATCACTGAGATTGAGCACCGCAAGATCGAACCCATCACAAAGCACGCAAGAAAAATCAATCTAGTTGGCCAAACCAAACCGAAGTTTCGGAGAAGAAATACGAGGCTATAATAATCATGCATAAAAGAGTTTAGAGAAAACTCAAATAATATTCATGGAGATCATAAATTCACAATTCATCGGATCCCAACAAACACACCGCAAAAAGTCATTACATCAAATAGATCTCCAAGAACATCAAGGAGAACATTGTATTGAAGAACAAAAAGAGAGAAGAAGCCATCTAGCTACTAGCTACGGACCCATAGGTCTGTGGTAAACTACTCACGAATCATCGGAGGGGCAGCAAGGATGATGAAGAGCCCCTCTGTGATTGTTGCCCCCTCCGGCAGAGTGCCGGAAAAGGCCTCTAGATTGGATCTCATGGTTCTGGAACTTGCAACGGTGGAAAAAGTATGTCATCGACTCCCCTAGGGTTTTTAGGATTTTAGAGTATTTATAGAGGCGATGGTAGGTCAAGGGGGTGCCTGCCTAGCGCGCCCTATTGTCTAGTGGGCCCCACATGCCTCCTCTCATGTACTCCAGAAGCTTCCAGGGTCTCTTATCACCAGACAAAAAATCTCCAAAACATTTCGTGGCAATTGGACTTTGTTTGGTATTTATATTCTGCAAAGTAAAAAAACAAGCAAAAAACAACAAGTGGCACTGGGCACTAGGTCAATAGGTTAGTCCCAAAAAATGATATAAAGTTGCTAGTAAATGTACATAAAACATCCAAAATTGATACTTTAATAGTATGGAAGAATGAAAAATAATAGATATGTTGGAGACGTATCAAGCATCCTCAAGCTTAATTCCTGCTCATCCTCGAGTTGGTAAATGATAAAAACAGAATTTTCGATGTGGAATGCTTCCTATCACATTTATCACATATTTTTTTCTTTTGTATCATGGACATTTGGACTTTTAAGTGATTCTAAGCAATAGTCTATAATTTAACATGAATACATCAATACTCAAGCATATCAACATGCAACCATGTTTTTCAAAATATCAATGCTAAAGAAAGCTATCCCTATCCCATTATGCTCAATCATTGATCCATTCATGAAACACACTCAAATATTAGCTACATCCAATGCACAAGTATGACAATAGTGTTCCCTAGTTGGTGCTTTATAAGAGAAGATGGAGACTTAAATAAAAATAAAAATTGCATAAAAGTAAATAGATACGCCCTTCACAGAGGGAACCAGTGATTTGCAAAGGTGCCAGAGCTCAAAGCTTAAATTGAGAGAAAAAATTGTTTTGAGAGGCATGCTTTTCCTATCAATGAAAACGACCGAGAATTCCCAATATATTCCATGCTAGATAAATCATTGGAGGGTCTGAAACAGAAAATAAAGTTTATTTCCTTTCCACCATTCTTACACAATCCATGGCTATCCGTATCCAAGGGTCCCTTTCATACCAACACTTTCCAAGGAATTTATTTTGAACAACAGTTTTTTTTCATTTCGGGACTAGGCATCCCTATTACCTTGTAACATCCCAATTTTCAATTTGGATGTTATATATAGATCATCATATGCATATCATATTTTATTTGCATTTTGGTTGTGGTCCTAGAAATCTTGAGCAACTCAAGGACCCAAGGAGAGAGTTGGAGGTTTCACAAAATTTTCATATTTGAATTTAATTCAAATTTGAAAAGAGGATCAATTTGATTTTAATATTTCTCTCCAATTATTTCTAATAACAAAAATAAATGAGAGAACATAAAATGACTTCTTCAACAAAAGGGAAATATTGGAGAAGAAAATTTTAAAATCAAATTAATATTTTATTCGTATTTTTTTGCAGTTTTATTTGAATTAGAGAAAAACATGCATTTTTTTCAAAATTGCATTTTAGTCCAGAAAAATGTTCATCTTGTCCTAAATATTAGGTTTGGACGGTGAAAATTGTTTTTTTCGGATTTTTAAATTACTTTTTTATATTTTATTAGGATTTTTGTTCGCGGTAAAATTTATTTTATTTTAAAAAAAACTTGGGCCGGCCCAGCCGCAGCCGGGCCACGGCCCAGCTCGCGCGCCGCCTTCCTCCTCGCTCGGGAGGAGTCCCCGCCGCCGCCGCTTGGCGAATCCGGCTCGGACTCCCGTTCCGCCGCCCCCTCGCCCAAGCCACCGCCCCGCCCCCGGGCTTTATAAGCTAAGGCCCCCTCCCTCTTCCCCCTCATCAAGCCGCCACCGCCGCCGAGCCGCCACGTCGCCTCGCCACCGACGCCGCCTGGTGCCGCCGTCGCCGAACCTCACCAGATCCTGCCACCGTCGAAACAGCCATCGCCGGTTTTCTCCGGTTAAACGGTATAAAAACCGTTCAGTTTTCCAGTTTATTTTTTTAGATTGGTTTTAGTTTTAGTTCGTTAGTTGACGAACGTTCACCCGTTAGTTTCTTATAATGAACGGATTTCGTTTGTTAGACTCTGTTAACGAACGTTCGTTCGATAGATTTTTTCTTTTTAGTTTTACTTCTCGGCCAGGGACCTATCCATAATAACTTTTATCGCAGATTAGTCCCTGATCTTCAAACATTCACTACTTTTTGCTCGTTTATCCAAAGCCAGTGAAACCAACGCCAAAATCTTCGTGTTGCTCCCCTCTATCCAGATAATCAACTTGAACATGGTTTTGACAATTAAAAAAATTGGTTTCAAGCAGATTTGTGTTCGAATTTCTTCGGATCATAGTTTGAGTTTCGTAACTCCGATTTGATTGTTTCTTTTTGCAAATCGAAGCTCCTTACTCGTACTTTCAGCTTAGATCTTTTCTATTGAGTTTTACCTTTGCATATTATGCTTGAGTGATTATGTCCACTATTGTTTGTTCACGATAGAGTTTTCGGAGTGCGAGGCTTGCTAGTATGAATCACTAGGGTTTTTAGATCTTCAGCAAGGCAAGTAACACTTTGATCATATCCCTTTAATACCCAGTTTTTATGCATTAGTTTCAACCCTCAAACATTGCATGAGTAGGATTTTATAACATGTGGGTATTGGGAAGTAGTTGAAGAGGTAGAACCTATTGCCTTATATCAAACCCTGGGGAGTTACTACATTATGCTTACTGCTAGGCTATGCTCGTAGACGTGGTTTGGTTTGAGTGAATCATGACAGTTGCGAGTATTATTATGAATCAAGGGATAACCTAAGGTGGCTACTTTAGTACACATTTGGATGGATTGGTTTGTGGGCACCTAGGGAATCCAGTGTTGTCCAAGGAGATCTCGGGGCATCCGTGTGATCATCCTATGGTTCGCCACCCAGGCTCAAAGGGATCATAAGATTATTCATGCTAGAAATTTCCGTGTGCAGCCACATGCCATTATGGGATCTGGCATAGTTGAGTAAGTTGTGGGAAACCTTTCCATGATGGGCTAGCAGATGCAGGGGATTGAAGGTGTACCGGCCTATCAATCGGTTAAGGGGACCTCTTCGGAAAAACTGTGTTTCTCAAACACCATGCAGTGCGAGAAATTCAACGGAGGAGATCGAGTGTTGTGGGGAAAAGTGCGCAAACCTCTGCAGAGTGTACAAACAAATCATGATTAGCCGTGTCCCCGGTTATGGACATCTTGAGTATCTGGTACTTGAATTATTGATTTGATCTCATTACTTTACTTAATTAATTTGTTGGGTTATTAATTATTATTTTGGGATTGAGATAGGGTTACCATTCTCAATGTTTTCAACAAACTTTGTAGTTAAATAAAATATATTCCTTTGTTGTAGGAAAAAACTAGCTTTATGCAAATGATAACCATAGAGCCTCCACCAGCCTTATATGCATGTAGTGATAGCTGTTATTTGTTCATTGCTCTATAGTGTTATCTTGCCTATTCCTTGCGCTGACCTGCATAGGCTGCAACATATTATGTTGCAGAATTTTCAGATGAAGAGTAAGGTGCGCTAGGTCGTTGTCATGCACTCGGTTTTTCCATGGAGTTGGATGGACTCTTCTACCTTCGAAGCTTCCACTATTATCTTATTTAGATGGCCTTCAACCATATTATTGTATTAAGTTCTCTTTTGAGACATTTGATGTAATAAGTGTGTCATTGAACTCTGTTATGAATTATCGAGTACAGCGTGTGTCAGCAATACCGATCCAGGGATGACACTTAAGCACAGAGACTTGACTGTCTGAGGTCGGGTCGCTACAAGATGGTATCAAAGCACACACTAATTGTAGGACGCGACCATTAGGACAAGCCACATGATACTATTCTCTACTCATTTCTGACTTCTCTCCATTTTCTACTCTATAGATGGCGTACCCAAGGAACAAGTTCACTCAACCAGATGAGGACACCTCTTTTGGATGACACTTGAAGTGTAACATCCCAAAATTCTAAATTTTGGAATGTTATATTAAATAAATAGTTTTGATTGATTGTTGATTGTGGTGTGGTTGCTTGTGTGAAACGGAGTGAAATTTGAAACTTTTCGAAAGTTAAATGAGAGGGAATAAAAGGACTTTCCCAAACTTTCTTCTTGCATTTATGATCTCCATGAGTTCAAATTCTTTTCAAATATAAAAAAACCTAGAGAGAAGGTGATATGACTTCTTCCATTTAATTAAATGAAAAATGGGTTTTGGAAAATATTTGGATTTCATTTGGAAATATTCCAAATTTAGAAACTTTAAGCAACTCAATGATTTTCATGAGAGAAGATAAAATGACTTCTTCAAAACATATGAAATATGAGTTGGGAGTTTC
This sequence comes from Triticum aestivum, assembly GCF_018294505.1. NCBI lineage: Eukaryota > Viridiplantae > Streptophyta > Magnoliopsida > Poales > Poaceae > Triticum > Triticum aestivum. The sequence continues at coordinate 352,475,224 of NC_057794.1, forward strand.
AAAGAAGCAAACTTAAGGTTCCTTTGAATTTATTTTTCAATTTGGAGTTATTTGGGTTTTATTCAAATTATTTTTCTCCAAAAATAAAATATATGGAAAATAGGGTAAAATGATTCCCTATAGTAGAAAATTGGAGAGAAATAAATTTGAAATCATTTCGGTATTTTAAAATGATTTTTATTGGGTTTTAATTAAATCAGTAGCACTCTTTGCTTTATTTAAATTTTTGTGTATTTTATTCGACGCTAGAAAAATGTTCATGTGGTAGAAAATATTTTTCTAAATTTTTTGATATATTATATGCCTATAGTATATATTTGTTTTATTTGATTTATTTTATTTGTGTGTAATATTGTTTTTAAAAAATTCCCGCCGCCGACTGGGCCGGCCCAAGGCCCGTCCGCAGCCGCGGCCCAGCTCCCCACCTCGCCCCGACCGACTCCGGGAGGAGTCCGGCTAGGATACGCTGGCGCCGCCACGTGCCGACTCGGGACACTGCCCGAGCCGGCGCCGCCCCCCTTTAAATGCGACCCCGGGCCCCCTGGACCCTAGATCGCAGCTGCTGCCGCACAGCGCTCGCCGCCCACTGCTGCATCGTCGCCGCCACCGCTGCACCGCGCCGCCGCCGCGTAGAGCCGCCCTCGCCACCGCGCCGCCTCGCCCTGCCTCGCCGGAGAGCCGCCGCCGCCGATCGCGCCACTGATCTAGCCGCCATCACCGCCGAGGTCAAACTGCCCCGAACTGGTAGTAAACAGAACCCTAGGCCGGTTTATTTTCAGGTTTTCTCGGTTTTTCTGTAAAACCCGTTTTTTTAATCCAGTTAATTAGCGAACGCTCGCTGTTTATCTCTTCGCAGCGAACGAATCCGTCGGTTTAGGTTCTGTAGTGAACGTTCGTTCGATAGGATTTCCCTTTTTATTTTAGTTTTCTGCCAGGGACCTATCCATATGGTTATATTTACAGTTTAGCCCCTGACGTTCAAACGACTACAACTTTTTACTCGCTTGTCCAAATCCAACGAAACCAATGCCCACTTCTTCTTTATGATCCCCTCTGTCGAGTAAAACAACTTAAACATATTTTTGACAGTTTAAAATTTGATTTCAAACAGATTTGAGTTCAAACTTCTTTTGTTCATAACTCGAGTTTTATAACTCTGATTTAATTGATTCTTTTTGCAATTTGAAGCTCTTGACCTAAACTTTCTGATAAGGCCAAATTCACCCAATTTTCGTACTGTTAGAAATTGTTTTCTATTACAAGAGTTAATTGGTTGTTTTCAAAGTTTTCCAAAGTGTTTTTCTTCGATTCTTTTGCATGATTGCTTATGTGTGGTTACAATTGCTTGCTCACGATAGATTGACCGGAGTGTCATGAGTAGAACTATCAGGAGTTATGAGTGCGAATCATATTCATCAATAGTACGAGACAAGTTCACACTTTGATCATATTTTTCTTACCTAGTTTTTATGCATTAGTTTCACCCTCAAACATTGCATGAGTAGGATGTGTTAACATGTGGGTATTGGGAAGTAGTTGATGAGGTAGGAACCTATTGTCTTGCATTCAAACCCAGGGTGTTACTACGTTATGCTTATACTGCTATGCTATGGTCATAGGCGTGGAATGGTTTGTGAGATTCATGAAAGATGTGAGAGTTATTTATATCTAAGGGTTAACTTAAGGTGACTACTTTAATACACATCTGGGTGGATTGTTGGGGCACCCTGGAGCACCCAGTGGTTTGCCCGGGCACCTGGAGAACCCAGTGCTTGCCCAAGGGGATCCCCGAGTACTCGTGTGATCATCCTATGGAATGCCACCCAGGCTCAAAGGGATCATAAGATTATTCATGCTAGAAACTTCCGTGTGCAGCCACAAGCCATTATTGGCTCTGGCATAGTTGAGTATGTTGTGTGACCTCTTTCGATGGTAGGCTAGTAGATGTAGGGGGGAAGTAGGTGGTACTATCTACCCAGAGCAAAGAGTTAATGCTTCGGAAAGACTATGTCTCGATCATCCGTTACTCAAACAACATGTAGTGCGAGAAATTCAACGGAGGAGATCAAGTCTTGTGGGGTGCAAACCTCTGCAGAGTGTACAAACTAATCATGATTAGCCGTGTCCCCGGTTATGGACATCTTGAGTATCTGGTACTTGAATTATTGATTTGATCTCATCACTTTACTTAATTAATTTGAGGGGTTATAATTATTATTTTGGGATTGAGTTGGAGGAACCTTCTCAATAATTTTCAACCAACTTGGTAATTAAATAAAGATATTCCTTAGTTGTAGGGAAATATAGCTTTATGCAAAATTAAACTTAGAGCCTCCACCAGCCAAATATGCATGTAGTGATAGCCATTATTCAACATTGCTCTACAGTGTGAAATTGGCAGTACATTCAATGTACTGACCTATATGGCTGCAACGTCTCATGTTCCAGGAATCTTACGACGAGTAAGTGATACATTAGGTTTACGATTTCTACACTCAACTTTGCCATTGGTGTTGATGGGAATCCACAACCTTGTTGTTACTTCCGCTATATGGATTGAGGTAATAGTATTTACGTTACTTTATACATGTGATTTACCTCTGTTATAAATCCTCGAGTACCGTGTGTGTTAGCATACCGATCCAGGGATGACACTTAAGCACAGAGACTTGACCGTCTGAGGTCTGGTCGCTAGAAGATGGTATCAGAGCACATGTTGACTGTAGGACGTGACCTCTAGAGACTGGCAAGCCCTTAGGAGATTTTTCTCTAAAACTTTATTTTCAAAAAGATCTTTTACCTCTCTTCCTTTCTGAGCTTTATCAAATATCCCTTTTAGTTAGACTATACCCCTTTCCCCTTTTGACCACACGAAGATTCGACTGATGAGACCACTCCAAGAAGTACAAGTTATCAGACAACTAAGACCATTTCAGAATGAAGAGGATTTTACCGTCCATTATAATAATGGAAACTACGATGGTTGAAGACTCCGAAGACTCAGAGAATTTGAAGGCTCTGAAGAATTCCCAGAGTGAAGTGACTTGGAAAGGCTATGAATAGGATCCACTTAAGTTATTCACGTGCCCTTCTGAATTTCTTTACCGAAGAACCCCTGGCTTACATATTTTAGATGAAGAGCTTCACCCTAAACCAAACACAACACTACGAAGATTTTTCCTATGATCCAGCCTTATGGAATTTGTCAGACTACTAAAGTTGCCGATACCTGAGATAAAGGTGTGTTAGAGAAATACCAGAACATGGAGTGTCAAGACTCAAAATTTTGGCTGTCAAGAAAACCCCAAGACAGGAGATATCAACTATGCAATGATAGCTCATGGCAAAGAAATGGGCATAAACACGGATATCCATGATGTTATCGCCCGCTTATGCTATTGTCACTGTGCTGAGTTAAGCATGCATTTCATCAGAAGGATTGGATGACAAAAGGGATAATGGAGCATCTATCAGCAAAAGATGAAGTTTTAACCTTAGCTGGTGTATCACCAGGACCTGGAGTATTACATCAAGAATTTTAAGATGGACCTTTAGGAAGCTGTATTTGACAAGGAAGCATTTCGTGAAAAACTCAGGACCTAGAAGCTGAAAGTAGCCAAGCTGGTGGAGCAAAACCTCAAGATACCGGAGATTCATCTGGAACTGAAGGACAGTAGGACCATGGTTCATGCCCAGGGATTTGAAACCTAGAAGTTTGGAATGCAATATTAAAGGACATCACAAGAGACTTCGCATCAACAGAGATGATCTGGAAAAAGAACTTGAGAAGGACAAGCACGACCGAAAGAAGCCATCAGAGACATAAACAAGACTTGAAGAGTTTGGTGACTTTGAAGATGTATTGACTTTTAGAAGACCAAACCCCTATTATATACCTACGTTAGATGCGACGATTGTGAGCTGTCATTTGTTTGTTGTTTTTCCGGCAGCCACAGAATAAAAATCTGTCTTTTCAAAACTATTGTTTGTATTGTGTATACCCCTCTCTATCTCTCTTATCTTACCCCCAAAACCCATGGACCCAATAGAGGATGAATGGAGATGAACTCATATTTCTGGGACCGATAAGTCAATTGGAGATGGGCCGATGGATTCAGAACAAGGAAGATCACATGAAGAATAATACTATAGCCGGAAAGGATATGGCCCAGCATGCTCTTTAGTGCTTTGAAAGAGGTGCTGCTACTTGGTGGAGGATGTATCAAACCATCAATGAGTGGCAACGAGTAACCACTTGGGAAGAATTTAAGTTGACTCTGCAAAGGTCTCGGCTTGTGTCCCAGAAGTTGAAGCCTTATGAAAATGATATGAAGAAACCTTGTGCATGCAAGCTCTATGGAGAAATAGGACACAACCATAAAGAACACAAGGATGAATGCCCTCATTGTGAAGAAAGTCACCTAGCCGAAGAATATCCAACTAGCTAGGCAGATTACCTGTTTCTTATGTGAAGGGACTACCCACTACCCTGCTCAGTGTCACTTTTACCCCGTGGTTCAAAGAACCATCCAGCAGAAGAAAGAAGAAATGAAAGGAGCCCTCATGGAAATTTTAGAAGAACTTGTGCTGAAGGAAGAGGTGGAGGATACACCCAAAGCAGACCCAATTAAACCCTACACCAAGTCATGCTATTCATGTGGAGAAGAAGGACACATCTCCTAGAATTGTCTAAATGGGGATCTAGTAGAATTCCCGACAGAGAAAGTAGAGTATGACCCACAGGAAATAGAAGCCCTGATTGGAATATAGAAGTCCAAGAAGAGAAATAGATTGGATTCCAGGAAGGACCTGAGTCATATCACCTATTTCAGGTGCAAGGAGTCATGGCACTACTTCAGCGGTTGCCCCAAAAGGAAGCCGAGGACCCAAGGAGGCTTTGAAATCACAAGGAAACCTCGAGATTTGTCAGAAGTAATATGTTTCTACTGTAATGAAGCAGGGCACTTTGCCAGGGATTGTCCCAAAGAGAAGGAGGCTCATGCTAAATAGTTGAGTTTGCAACAAAGAAATATAGTAGTAGTAGTAGTGGGAACATTTCTTTTATAGTAAGGTGTTGAGTTAAGGCATGTAATGGAAATGCAGAAGATCGTAGTAATTTGAGAATCAATAAAGCTAGCATCGTTGGTACCGATTTGGATTTTATGAGTTGTTACTCTATGAAGAAAGATTTTGACCATTTTCTAGGATATGAGAAATATGGTCTATGGAAGAATTTGTGCATTTCGAGGGTGGTAGTACCCTGTGAGGACACTTGACCCCTGGAAAAGATAATGACATTCCACGGAGTGGACTTTGGACAAAATAAGTACGGGTTTTGTCTCGATATGTGGGATACCCCAAGGGTATGAAGGGATGAGGTACTATTGGAATATAAAAGAGGTATTGATAACCCACAAGTATAGGGGATCGCAACAGTTTTCGAGGGTAGAGTATTCAACCCAAATTTATTGATTCGACACAAGGGGAGCCAAAGAATATTCTCAAGTATTAGCAGCTGAGTTGTCAATTCAACCACACCTGGAAACTTAATATTTGCAGCAAGGTATTTAGTAGCAAAGTAATATGATAGTAGTGGTAACGGTAGTAAAAGGTAACGGTAGCAAAAGTAATATTTTTGGTGTTTTGTAGTGATTGTAACAATAGCAATGGAAAAGTAAATAAGCGAAGAACAATATATGGAAAGCTCGGAGGCATTGGATCGGTGACGGAGAATTATGCTGGATGCGGTTCATCATGTAACAGTCATAACATAGGGTGACACAAAACTAGCTCCAATTCATCAATGTAATGTAGGCATGTATTCTGAATATAGTCATACGTGCTTATGGAAAAGAACTTGCATGATATCTTTTGTCCTACCCTCCCGTGGCAGCGGGGTCCTATTGGAAACTAAGGGATATTAAGGCCTCCTTTTAATAGAGTACCGGACCAAAGCATTAACACATGGTGAATACATGAACTCCTCAAACTACGGTCATCACCGGGAGTGGTCCCGATTATTGTCACTTCAGGGTTTCCGGATCATAACACATAGTAGGTGACTATTGACTTGCAAGATAGGATCAGGAACTCTCATATATTGATGAAAACATAATAGGTTCAGATCTGAAATCATGGCACTCGGGCCCTAGTGACAAGCATTAAGCATAGCAAAGTCATAGCAACATCAATCTCAAAACAGTGGATACTAGGGATCAAACCCTAACAAAACTAACTCGATTACATGATAAATCTCATACAACCCATCACCGTCTAGCAAGCCTACGATGGAATTACTCACGCACGGCGGTGAGCATCATGAAATTGGTGATGGAGGATGGTTGATGATGACGATGGCGACGTATTCCCCTCTCCGGAGCCCCGAACGGACTCCAGATCAGCCCTCCCGAGAGAGTTTAGGGCTTGGCGGCGGCTCCATATCATAAAACGTGATGAATTCTTCTCTCTGGTTTTTTTCTCCCCGAAAGTGAATATATGGAGTCAAGGTTGAGGTCGGTGGAGCGTCAGGGGCCCACGAGGTAGGGGGCATGCCCAAGGGGGTAGGGCGCGCCCCCACCCTCGTGGACAGGTGGAGGCCCCCCTGACATGGATCTTCCTTCCAATATTTTTTATATATTCCAAAATAATTCTTCGTTGATTTTCAGGTCATTCTGAGAGCTTTTATTTCTGCACAAAAATAACACCATGGCAGTTCTGCTGAAAACAACGTTAGTCCGGGTTAGTTCCATTCAAATCATGCAAGTTAGAGTCCAAAAGAAGGGCAAAAGTGTTTGGAAAAGTAGATATGACGGAGACGTATCAACTCCCCCAAGCTTAAACCTTTGCTTGTCCTCAAGCAATTCAGTTGATAAACTGAAAGTGATAAAGAAAAACTTTTACAAACTCTGTTTGCTCTTGTTGTTGTAAATATGTAAAGCCAGCATTTAAGTTTTCAGCAAAGATTATGAACTAACCATATTCACAATAACATTTAGGTCTCATGTTTACTCATATCAGTGACATAATCAACTAGCGAGCAATAATAATAAATCTCGGATGACAACACTTTATCAAAACAATCATGATATGATATAACAAGATGGTATCTCGCTAGCCCTTTCTGAGACCGCAAAACATAAATGCAGAGCACCTTTAAAGATCAAGGACCGATTAGACATTGTAATTCATGGTAAAAGAGATCCAGTCAAGCCATACTCAATGTAAACTCACAGTAATGATTGCAAATGACAGTGGTGCTCTCCAACTGGTGCTTTTTAATAAGAGGATGATGACTCAGAATAAAAGTAAATAGATAGGCCCTTCGCAGAGGGAAGCAGGGATTTGTAGAGGTGCTAGAGCTCGGTTTTGAAATATATATGAATAATATTTTGAGCGGTATACTTTCATTGTCAACATAACAACCAAGAGATGGCAATATCTTCCATCCTACACACATTATAGGCGGTTCCCAAACAAAATTGTAAAGTTTATACTCCCCCTCCACCAACAAGCATCAATCCATGGCTTGCTCGAAACAACGAGTGCCTCCAACTAACAATAGTCCCAGAGGAGTTTTGTTTGCAATTATTTTGATTTGATTTGCATAAAGCATGGGACTGGGCATCCCGGTGGCCAGCCACTTTCTAGAGAGTGAGGAGTGGAGTCCACTCCTCTTGTGAATAACCCACCTAACATGGAAGATGCGGACAACCCTAGTTGATACATGAGCTATTCGAGCATACAAAACAAAATTTTTATTTCAAGGTTTAGAGTTTGGCACATACAAATTTACTTGGAACGGCAGGTAGATACCGTATATAGGTAGGTATGGTGGACTCATATGGAACAACTTTGGGGTTTATGGAATTGGATGCACAAGCAGTATTCCCGCTTAGTACAAGTGAAGGCTCGCAAAAGAATGGGAAGCGACCAGCTAGAGAGCGACAACAGTCATGAACATGCATTAAAATTAATCAACACCGAATGCAAGCATGAGTAGGATATAATGCACCATGAACATAAATATCGTAGAGGCTATGTTGATTTTGTTTCAACTACATGCGTGAAGATGTGCCAAGTCAAGCCTCTCGAATCGTTCAAAAGAGGATACCATCCTATCATACCACATCATGATACGTCTCCAATGTATCTATAATTTTTGATTGCTCCATGCTATTATATTATCTATTTTGGATGTTAATGGGCTTTATTTTACACTTTTATGTCAATTTTGGGACTAACCTACTAATCGGAGGCCCAGCCCAAATTGCTATTTTTTTTGCCTATTTTAGGGTTTCGAAGAAAAGGAATATCAAACGGAGTCCAAACGGAATGAAACCTTCAGGAACGTGATTTTCTCAACAAACGTGATCTAGGAGACTTGGAGTGGTCGTCAAGAAACAAGGGAGGAAGGCACGAGGCAGGGGGCGCGCCTACCCCCCTGGGCGCACCCTCCACCCTCGTGGGCCCTCCGTTGCTCCACCGACGTACTTCTTCCTCCTATATATATCCACATACCCCCCAAACATCCAGGAGCACCATGAAAACCTAATTCCACCGCCGCAACCTTCTGTACTCGAGAGATCCCATCTCGGGGCCTTTTCCGGAGCTCCGCCGGAGGGGGCATTGATCACGGAGGGCCTCTACATCAACTCCATGGCCTCTCCGGTGATGTGTGAGTAGTTTACTTTAGACCTACGGGTCCATAGTTATTATCTAGATGGCTTCTTATCTCTTGTTGGATCTCAATACAAAGTTCTCCTCGATTTTCTCGGAGATCTATTCGATGTAATCTTCTTTTACGGTGTGTTTGTCGAGATCCGATGAATTGTGGGTTTATGATCCAGATTATCTATGAACAATATTTGATTCTCCTCCGAATTCTTTTATGTATGATTGGTTTATCTTTGCAAGTCACTTCGAATTATCAGTTTGGTTTGGCCTACTAGATTGATATTTCTTGCAATGGGATAAGTGCTTAGCTTTGGGTTCAATCTTGCGGTGTTCGATCCCAGTGACAGAAAGGGAACCGATACGTATTGCATTGTTGCCACCAAGGATAAAAAGATGGGGTTTATATCATATTGCATGAGTTTATCCCTCTACATCATGTCATCTTTCTTAAAGCATTACTCTATTCTTATGAACTTAATACTCTAGATGCATGCTGGATAGCGGTCGATGTGTGGAGTAATAGTAGTAGATGCAGATCGTTTCGGTCTACTTGTTTCAGACGTGATGCCTATATACATGATCATACCTAGATATTCTCATAACTATGCTCAATTGTAGCAATTGCTCGACAGTAATTCGTTTACCCACTGTATTAGTTATGCTCTTGAGAGAAGCCACTAGTGAAACCTATGGCCCCGGGGTCTATCTTTCATCATATTAATCTTCCAACACTTAGTTATTTCCTTTGCCATTTATTTTACTTTGCATCTTTATCATAAAAATACCAAAAATATTATCTTATCATATCTATCATATCTCACTCTTGTAAGTGACCGAGAAGGGCTTGACAACCCCTTTATCGCGTTGGTTGCGAGGTTCTTATTTGTTTGTGTAGGTGCGTGGGACTTGAGCGTGATCTCCTACTGGATTGATACCTTGGTTCTCAAAAACTGAGGGAAATACTTACGCTACTTTGCTGCATCACCCTTTCCTCTTCAAGGGAAAACCAACACAGTGCTGAAGAGGTAGCAAAAAGGATTTTTGGCGCCGTTGCCGGGGAGATCTAAGCCAAGTCAATACATACCAAGTACCCATCACAAACTCTTATCCCTCGCATTACATTATTTGCCATTTCCTCTCGTTTTCCTCTCCCCCACTTCACCCTTGCCATTTTATTCGCCTTCTTTTCCTCTCTCCCTCTCTCGCTGTTCCCCTTCTCTTTTTCTATTTGCCTTGTTTTGCCCTCTTCTTGTTTGCTTGTGTGTTGGATTGCTTGCTTGTCACGATGGCTCAAGATAATACTAAATTGTGTGACTTTGCCAATACCAACAACAATGATTTTCTTAGCACTCCGATTGCTCCTCTTACCGATGCTGAATCTTGTGAAATTAATGTTGCTTCGTTGAATCTTGTCATGAAAGATCAATTCGCCGACCTTCCTAGCGAAGATGCCGCTACCCATCTAAACAACTTTGTTGATTTGTGTGATATGAAAAAGAAGAAAGATGTGGATAATGATATTGTTAAATTGAAGCTATTTCCATTTTCGCTTAGAGATCGTGCTAAAGCTTGGTTTTTGTCTTTTCCTAAAAATAGTATTGATTCATGGAATAAGTGCAAAGATGATTTTATCTCTAAGTATTTTCCTCCCGCTAAGATCATCTCTCTTAGAAACGATATTATGAATTTTAAGCAACTTGATCATGAACATGTTGCACAATCTTGGGAGAGGATGAAATTAATGATACGTAATTCCCTACACATGGTTTGAATCTTTGGATGATTATACAAAACTTTTATGCCAGATTGAATTTTGCTTCTATAAATCTTAGATTCGGCCACAGGACGTACTTTTATGGAAATCACTTTAGTAGAAGCTACTAAACTCCTAGATAATATTATGCTTAATTATTCTCAATGGCACACCGAAAGATCTACTAATAAAAAAGTACATGCAATTGAAGAAATTAATGTTTTGAGTGGAAAGATGGATGAACTTATGAAATTGTTTGCTAATAAGAGTGCTCATACTGATCCTAATGATATGCCTTTGTCTACCTTGATTGAGAATAATAATGAATCTATGGATGTGAATTTTGTTGGTAGGAACAATTTTGGTAATAACGCATATAGAGGTAAATTTAATTCTAGGTCGTTTCCTAGTAATTCCTCTAATAATTATGGTAATTCCTACAACAATTCCTATGGAAATTATAATAAGATGCCCTCTGATTTTGAATCTAATATTAAAGAATTTATTACTTCGCAAAAGAGTTTCAATGCTTTGATTGAAGAAAAAATGCTTAAGATTTATGAGTTGGCTAGGAACGTTGATAGAATTTCTCTTGATGTTGATTCTTTGAAACTTAGATCTATTCCACCTAAGCATGATGTCAATGAGTCTCTCAAAGCCATGATAATTTCCATTGATGAGTGCAAAGAAAGAACAGCTAGGATGCGTGCTAAGAAAGATTGCTTTGTGAAAGCGTGTTCTTCTAGTTTTGATGATAATAAAGATGAAGATCTAAAAGTTATTGATGTGTCCCCTATTAAATATTTGTTTTACAATATGAATCTTGATAATGATGGGATTGAAGATGAGCCACCTTTACCTAGAAGGTGTTCCAAAAATTCGGAGTTTTTAGATCTTGATGCTAAAATTGTTTAAAGTGGGATTGAAGAGGTTAAAACTTTAAATATCAATGAACCCACTATTTTGGATTTCAAGGAATTTAATTATGATAATTGCTCTTTGATAGAATGTATTTCCTTGTTGCAATCCGTGCTAAATTCTCCTCATGCTTATAGCCAAAATAAAGCTTTCACTAAACATATCGTTGATGCTTTGATGCAATCTTATGAAGAAAAACTTGAGTTGGAAGTTTCTATCCCTAGAAAAATTTATGATGAGTGGGAACCTACAATAAAAATTAAAATTAAAGATCATGAGTGTTATGCTTTGTGTGATTTGCGTACTAGTGTTTCCACGATTCCAAAAACTTTATGTGATTTGCTAGGTTTCCGTGATTTTGATGATTGTTCTTTAAACTTGCACCTTGTGGATTCCACTATTAAGAAACCTAGGGGAAGAATTAATGATGTTCTTATTGTTGAAAATAGGAACTATGTGCCCGTAGATTTCATTGTTCTTGATATAGATTGCAATCCTTCATGTCCTATTATTCTTGGTAGACCTTTCCTTAGAACGATTGGTGCAATTATTGATATGAAGGAAGGGAATAGATTCAAATTTCCATTAAGGAAAGGCATGGAAAACTTCCCTAGAAAGAAAATTAAATTACCATATGAATCTATTATGATATCCACTTATGGATTGCCTACCAAAGATGGCAATACCTAGATCTATCTTCGCTTTTATGCCTAGCTAGGGGCGTTAAACGATAGCGCTTGTTGGGAGGCAACCCAATTTTTTTTATTCCATGCTTTTGCTCCTGTTTAGTAATAAATAATTTATCTAGCCTCTGTTTCAGTTGTGTTTTTTGTGTTTAATTAGTGTTTGTGCCAAGTAGAACCGTTGGGAAGACTTGGGGAAAGTCTTTTTGATCTTGCTGTAGAAAATAGAAACTTTAGCGCTCACGAGAATTGCTGCCATTTTTATGTGGAAAGTGATATTTAGTTAATTATTTTTGCAGATGATTAATATATAAATTCCTCACGTCCCGTAATTTATCTGAGAATTTTTGGGGTTCCAGAACTTGCGTTAGCTACAGATTACTACAGACTGTTCTGTTTTTGACAGATTCTGTTTTTCTTATGTTGTTTGCTTATTTTGATGAATCTATGGCTAGTAAAAGAGTTTATAACCCATAGAGAAGTTGGAATACAGTAGGTTTAACACCAATATAAATAAATAATGAGTTCATTACAGTACCTTGAAGTGGTGTTTTGTTTTATTTCACTAACGGAGCTCACGAGATTTTCCATTTTGAGTTTTGTGTTGTGAAGTTTTCAAGTTTTGGGTAAAGATTTGATGGATTATGGAACAAGGAGTGGCAAGAGCCTAAGCTTGGGGATGCCGATGGCACCCCAAGGTAAAATACAAGGAAACCAAAAAGGCTAAGCTTGGGGATGCCCCGGAAGGCATCCCCTCTTTCGTCTTCGTTTATCGGTAACTTTACTTGGAGCTATATTTTTATTCACCACATGATATGTGTTTTGCTTGGAGCGTCTTGTATGATTTGAGTCTTTGCTTTTTAGTTTACCACAATCATCCTTGCTGTACACACCTTTTGAGATAGACTCACATGAATTGAAATTTATTAGAACACTCTATGTGCTTCACTTATATCTTTTGAGCTATATAGTTTTTGCTCTAGTGCTTCACCTATATCATTTATAGCACGGTGGTGGTTTTGTTTTATAGAAACTATTGTTCTCTCATGCTTCACTTACATTATTTTGAGAGTCCTTTAGAACAACATGGCAATAATACAAACTTTCATATAAGTGCATTGAATACTATGAGAAGTTTGATACTTGATAATTGTTTTGAGATATGGAGATGGTGATATTAGAGTCATGCTAGTTGAGTAGTTGTGAATTTGAGAAATACTTGTGTTGAAGCTTGTGATTCCCGTAGCATGCACGTATGTTGAACCGTTATTTGATGAAGTCGGAGCATGATTTATTTATTGATTGTCTTCCTTATGAGTGGCTGTTGGGGACGAGCGATGGTCTTTTCCTACCAATCTATCCCCCTAGGAGCATGCACGTAATACTTTGTTTCCATAACTAATAGATTTTTGCAATAATTATGTGAGTTCTTTGTGACTAATGTTGAGTCCATGGATTATACGCACTCTCACCCTTCCACCATTGCTAGCCTCTCTAGTATCGCGCGACTTTCGCCGGTACCATAAACCCACCATATACCTTCCTCAAAACAGCCACCATACCTACCTATTATGGCATTTCCATAGCCATTCCGAGATATATTGCCATGCAACTTTCCACCGTTCCGTTATTATGACACGCTTCATCATTTTCATATTGCTTGTATGATCATATAGTTGACATCATATTTGTGGCAAAGTCACCGTTCATAATCCTTTCATACATGTCACTCATGCATCATTGCACATCCCGGTACACCGTCGGAGGCATTCACATAGGGTCATATTTTGTTCTAAGTATTGAGTTGTAATTCTTGAGTTGTAAGTAAATAAAGTGTGATGATCATCATTACTAGAGCATTGTCCCAAGTGAGGAAAGGATGATGGAGAGTATGATTCCCCCACAAGTCGGGATGAGACTCCGGACGAAAAAAAGGGAAAGGCCATAAAAAAGGAAGGCCCAAAAAAGAGAGAAAAAGAGAGAAGGGACAATGCTACTATCCTTTTTCCACACTTGTGCTTCAAAGTATCTCCATATTCTTCATATAGAGAGTGTCCTATGATATCACTTTCATATGATAGTGGGAATTTTTCATTATAGAACTTGGCTTGTATATTCCAATGATGGGCTTCCTCAAAATGCCCTAGGTCTTCGTGAGCAAGCAGGTTGTGTGCACACCCATTTAGTTTCTTTTGTTGAGCTTTCATATACTTATAGCTCTAGTGCATCCGTTGCATGGCAATCCCTACTCACTCACATTGATATCTATTAATGGGCATCTCCATAGCCCGTTGATACGCCTAGTTGATGTGAGACTATCTTCTCCCTTTTTGTCTTCTCCACAACCACCATTCTATTCCACCATAGTGCTATATCCATGGCTCACGCTCATATATTGCGTGAAGATTGAAAAAGTTTGAGAACATCAAAAGTATGAAACAATTGCTTGGCTTGTCATCGGGGTTGTGCATGATTTAAATATTTTGTGTGGTGAAGATAGAGCATAGCCATACTATATGATTTTGTAGGGATAACTTTCTTTGGCCATGTTATTTTGAGAAGACATAATTGCTTAGTTAGTATGCTTGAAGTATTATTATTTTTATGTCAATATTAAACTTTTATCTTGAATCTTTCGAATCTGAACATTCATGCCACAATAAAGAAAAATTACATTGAGAAATATGTTAGAAAGCATTCCACATCAAAAATTCTTCTTTTATCATTTACCTACTCGAGGACGAGCAGGAATTAAGCTTGGGGATGCTTGATACGTCTCCAACGTATCTATAATTTTTGATTACTCCATGCTATTATATTATCTATTTTGGATGTTAATGGGCTTTATTTTACACTTTTATATCATTTTTAGGACTAACCTACTAATCGGAGGCCTAGCCCAAATTCCAGTTTTTTGCCTATTTAGGGTTTCGGAGAAAAGGAATATCAAACGGAGTCCAAACAGAATGAAACCTTCGAGAACATGATTTTCTCAACAAACATGATCCAAGAGACTTGGAGTGGCCGTCAAGAAACAAGGGAGGAAGGCATGAGGCAGGGGGCGCGCCCTCCACCCTCGTGGGCCCTCCATTGCTCCACCGACGTACTTCTTCCTCCTATATATATCCACGTACCCCCCAAACATCCAGGAGCACCACGAAAACCTAATTCCACCGCCGCAACCTTTAGTACTCGAGAGATCCCATCTCGGGGCCTTTTCCGGAGCTCCGCCGGAGGGGGCATTGATCACGGAGGGCCTCTGCATCAACTCCATGGCCTCTCCGGTGATGTGTGAGTAGTTTACTTCAGACCTATGGGTCCATAGTTATTAGCTAGATGGCTTCTTCTCTCTCTTTGGATCTCAATACAAAGTTCTCCTCAATTTTCTTGGAGATCTATTCGATGTAATCTTCTTTTGCGGTGTGTTTGTCGAGATCCGATGAATTGTGGGTTTATGATCCAGATTATCTATGAACAATATTTGATTCTCCTCTGAATTCTTTTATGTATGATTGGTTTATCTTTGCAAGTCACTTCGAATTATCAGTTTGGTTTGGCCTACTAGATTGATCTTTCTTGCAATGGGAGAAGTTGTTAGCTTTGGGTTCAATCTTGCGGTGTTCGATCCCAGTGACAGAAAGGGAACCGATACGTATTGTATCGTTGCCATCGAGGATAAAAATATGGGGTTTATATCATATTGCATGAGTTTATCCCTCTACATCATGTCATCTTTCTTAAATTATTACTCTGTTCTTATGAACTTAGTACTCTAGATACATGCTGGATAGCGGTCGATGTGTGGAGTAATAGTAGTAGATGCAGAATCATTTCTGTCTACTTGTTTCAGATGTGATGCCTATATACATGATCATACCTAGATATTCTCATAACTATGCTCAATTGTAGCAATTGCTCGACAGTAATTCGTTTACCCACCGTATTAGTTATGCTCTTGAGAGAAGCCACTAGTGAAACCTATGGCCCCGGGGTCTATCTTTCATCATATTAATCTTCCAACACTTAGTTATTTCCTTTGCCATTTATTTTACTTTGCATCTTTATCATAAAAATACCAAAAATATTATCTAATCATATCTATCAGATCTCACTCTCGTAAGTGACCGAGAAGGGCTTGGCAACCCTTTTATCGCGTTGGTTGCGAGGTTCTTATTTGTTTGTGTAGGTGTGTGGGACTTGAGCGTGATCTCCTACTGGATTGATACCTTGGTTCTCAAAAACCAAGGGAAATACATACGCTACTTTGCTGCATCACCCTTTCCTCTTCAAGGGAAAACCAATGCAGTGCTCAAGAGGTAGCACATCACAACCATTTTAATAGCATGTTGGCACGCAAGGTAAACCATTATAAGCTCCTAGCTAATTAAGCATGGCATAAGCAACTATAATCTCTAATTGTCATTGCAAACATGTTTATTCATAATAGACTGAATCAGGAATGATGAACTAATCATATTTACAAAAACAAGAGAGGTCGAGTTCATACCAGCTTTTCTCATCTCAATAAGTTCCTCATATAATCATCGTTATTGCCTTTCACTTGCACGACCAAATAGTGTGGATAATAATAATAGTGCATGTGCATTGGACTAAGCTGGAATCTGCAAGCATTCAATTCAATAGATAAGACAATGTAATATGGGATCTTTGTTAGATCAACAATAATGCATATAAGAGCCACTCAACATTTTCATTATGGTCTTCTCCGCTCAACCCCTAGAGAACAAGAAAGAAATAAAAACTATTTACATGGAAAAGCTCCCAACAAGCAAAAGAAGAACGAGAAATCTTTTTGGGTTTTCTTTTTAATTATTACTACAAGCATGGAAAGTAAACTAATTAAAAGCTACAACTAATTTTTGTTGTTTTTTCTTAAGGTTTATCAAACACATAATAAGAAAGCATAAAAAGGAAAATAAACTAGCATGGATGATACAGTGAAAAAGTATGAGCACCAACAATTAGCAATGAGTGTGTGAACATGAATGTAATGTCGGTGAGAAATACGTACTCCCCAAGCTTAGGCTTTTGGCCTAAGTTGGTCTATGGCCACGGCTGGCCTGGTGGATATCCAAAGTTATAGTTGGGGTCATACTGAGATGCAGCAGCTATTGCCTCATGAGCTGCCGCTTGGAGACGGGCCGTCTCCGTCCTCCTCTTATACTCGTCTGCCTCCTCCCTAGTTATAACATATCTCCCTTTTTGCCTGAGAGTCAAAGAAAGCAGGAGCAAGGAGAGCGACATGATAGGTGCGTCGTCTGTCAAAGATTAGTCGGTACTGGAGGAACTGATCGTTCCTCTCAACAAACTGATGATGAACCACAGCCTCATAATCTAAATAAACAGGAGGCAACTCAATATCATACCCACGTATGGGTATATCAAGAAAATTAGCTAGACGGGTTGCATAAATTCCACCAAAGAAATCTCCATTAAATCTATTATTATGCAACCTACATGCAACAATGGCTCCCAAATTATAATGTTTATCTCCTAATACAGCACTCCTGAGAACACTGAGGTCAGGGACACACATGTGACATGCTTCATCCTTACCATTTATGCACCTACCTATGAAGAGAGCAAAATAATGTATAGCAGGAAAATGAATGCTCCCTATGGTAGCTTGTGTTATGTCTCTAGATTCCCCCATAGTTACACTAGCAAGAAAATCTCTAAATTCAGATTTGTGAGGTTCATTAGGACTACCCCACTGTGGAAATTTGCAAGTAGTGTTAAAATCCTCTAAGTCCATAGTATAAGAATTTTCATAAAGATCAAACATGGCAGTTTGAGAATTGCGTGATGATGAAAATTCAAACCTTCTCATAAAGGAATCCCCGAGATAGTGGTACCGGCGGCACTTATCTGCCTAGAAGCTCTCAAGATCAGCATTACGCACATATGCGTTAAATTCTTCCTTGATTCCTACTCGATCCATAAAGTCCTCTGAAGGCCATTCACAAGCCCGCACTTGAGCTTCCCTCGGTGGTTCATCGTTGGCATCGCGTATTGCGAGCCTGGGTCCTTGCTTCCTTGAAGGACCACCTTGGTACATTTTCCTAAACATATTTCTTCCTCTGAAAAATTTCTGAAATTTTAGTAACTTCAAAATAAAAGTGAACCAAACTCAACAAAATTGATAGCAACTACTCCCGCAAGTGCCCAGAGGATATATCATGCATTAAAACTACTTTTGACCATATAAATTTGACATGCAAGCTCAAGAACAGGGTCACCTAAGCAGCAAAAATATGCAATGAATAAAGCACTAGAACAAAAACTAATTGGACCATTGGAGGAGTCACATACAAAAGAACAATCCCCCAAAGCAGTTTTGTGAATGGAGCTTTGAGCAAGGAGATCAAAAATGGCAGCAAAATGAGCTTGGACTCAGGTTTGAGCTGGTTGGTGATTTTTGTGGGAGGAAGGAGTGTGTGGTAGCTGGAATAAGTGGAGGGGAGCCACTATGGGCCCACGAGGCAGGGGGTGCGCCCAGGGGGTAGGGCGCACCCTGGACCCTCGTGGCCAGGTGCTTGCTCCCCCTGCTGTGTTCTCAATGCCAGATATTCTCAAATATTCTAGAAAAAATCATATTTAATTTTTAGGGCATTTGGAGAACTTTTATTTTTAGGGTATTTTTTATTGCATTGATAATTTAGAAAACAGACAGAATATACTATTTTTGCTTTATTTCAACTAAATAACAGAAAGTAAAAAGAGGGTACAGAGAGTTGTGTTTTCTAAATTCATCCATCTCATGCTCATCAAAAGGAATCCACTAACAAGGTTGATCAGGTCTTGTTAACAAACTCATTCCGAGTAACATGGAACTGGATAATTTTCGAATATCACTAGGATACCTCAACGGGGATATGCACATCCCCAACAATAATAATATCATATTTCTTCTTGACAGTAGGAAGAGGAAATTCAAAACCTCCAAAAATAATCGATGGAATTTTTCCAATAGAGTTTATACTATGAACTTGAGGTTGTTTCCTCAGAAAGTGTACCGTATGTTCATTGCCATTAACATGAAAAGTGACATTGCCTTTGGTGCAATCAATAACAGCCCCTGCAGTATTCAAAAAGGGTCTTCCAAGAATAATAGACATACTATCGCCCTCGGGAATATCAAGAATAACAAAGTCCATTAAAATAGTAATGTTTGCAACCACAACAGGCACATCCTCACAAATACCAATAGGTATAGCAGTTGATTTATCTACCATTTGCAAAGATATTTCAGTAGGTGTCAACTTATTCAAATCAAGTCTACGATATAAAGAGGGAGGCATAACACTAACACCGACTCCAAGATCACATAAAGCAGTTTTAACATAGTTTCTTTTAATGGAGCATGGTATAGTTGGTACTCCTGGATCTCCTAGTTTCTTAGGTATTCCACCCTTAAAAGTATAATTAGCAAGCATGGTGAAAATTCCAGCTTCCGGTATCTTTCTTTTATTAGTAACAATATCTTTCATATATTTAGCATAAGGATTCATTTTAAGCATATCATTCAAACGCATACGCAAGAAGATAGGTCTAATCATTTCAGCAAAGCGCTCAAAATCCTCATCATCCTTTTTCTTAGATGGTTTAGGAGGAAAAGGCATGGGTTTCTGAACCCATGGTTCTCTTTATTTACCGTGCTTCCTAGCAACAAAGTCTCTCTTATCATAACATCGATTCTTTGATTGTGGGTTATCAAGATCAACAAGAGGTTCAATCTCTACTTCATTGTCATTACTAGGTTGAGCATCAACATGAGCATCATTATTAACATTTTCACTAGGTTCATGCTCATTACCAGATTGTGTTTCAGCATCAGAAATAGAAATATCATTGGGATTCTCAGGTGTGTCATCAACAGGTTCGCTAGAAGCATGCAAAGTCCTATCATTTTTCTTTTTCTTCCTTTTAGAAGGACTAGGTGCATCAATATTAGTTCTCTGAGAATCTTGCTCAATTCTCTTAGGATGGCCCTCAGGATACAAAGGTTCATGAGTCATTTTACCACCTCTAGTCATAACTCTAACAACATTATCATTTTTCTTACTATTTAATTCACTGAGCAAATCATTCTGAGATTTATGTACTTGTTCTACTTAAGTGGTAACCATAGAAGCATGTTTACTAATAAGTTTTAGTTCACCTTTAACATTAGCCATATAATCACTCAAGTGTTCAATCATATAAGCATTGCGTTTTAATTCTCTACCAAAATAAGCATTGAAGTCTTCTTGCTTAACCGTAAAGTTATCAAACTCATCCAAACATTGGCTAGCAAACTTAGTAGGAGGGATTTCAGCTTTATAATATATATAGAGAGAATTTACCTTTACTACCTGTGTCGGGTTATCAAGACCATGTATTTCTTCAACATGCGGCAAATTAAGCCCATGTATTTCTTAAATAGGAGGTAAATTCTTAACATCTTCAGCTTTAATACCTTTTTCTTTCATAGATTTCTTTGCCTCTTGCATATCTTCAGGACTGAGAAATAGAATACCCCTTTTCTTCGGAGTTGGCTTCGGAGTTGGTTCAGGAATTGGACCAGGGATTGGATAAGGAAGTGTCCAATTATTCTCATTGGTCAACATATTATTCAATAAAATTTCAGCTTCATCTGGTGTTCTTTCCCTGAAAACACAACCAGCACAACTATCCAGGTGGTCTCTGGAAGCATCGGTTAGTGCACTATAAAAGATATCAAGTATTTCATTTTTCTTGAGAGGATGATCAGGAAAAGCATTAAGTAATCGCAGAAGCCTCCCCCAAGCTTGTGGAAGACTCTCTTCTTCAATTTGCACAAAATTATATATTTCCCTTAAAGCAGCTTGTTTCTTATGAGCAGGGAAATATTTAGCAGAGAAATAATAAATCATATCCTGGGGACTACGCACACAACCAGGATCAAGAGAATTAAACCATGTCTTAGCATCACCCTTTAATGAGAACGAAAATATCTTAAGGATATAATAGTAGCGAGTTTTCTCATCATTAGTGAACAGGGTGGCTATATCATTTAATTTAGTAAGATGTGCCACAACACTTTCAGATTCATAGCCATAGAAAGGATCAGATTCAACTAAAGTAATTATCTCAGGATCAATAGAGAAATCATAATCCTTATCAGTAACAAAGAAAGGTCAAGTAGCATAAGCAGGATCATATTTCATTCTAGCATTCAAAGTTTTTTGTTTCAGCTTAGCTAATAATTTCTTAAGATCACTCCTATCATTGCAAGCAAGAAAGTCTCTAGTAGTTTCTTCATCCATAACATAACCCTCAGGAACAACAGGCAATTCATATCTAGGGGGAGAATCTTCATCATCACTTTCATCAATATTATCAGTTTCAATAATTTCATTCTCTCTAGCCCTAGGAAGTTGTTCATCAAGAAATTCACCAAGTGGCACAGTAGTATCAAGCATAGAAGTAGTTTCATCATAAGTATCATGCATAGCAAAAGTGGCATCATCAATAATATGCGACATATCAGAATTAATAGCAGAAGTAGGTTTAGGTGTCGCAAGCTTACTCAAAATAGAAGGTAAATCAAGTGCAGAGCTAGATGGCAGTTCCTTACCTCTCCTCGTAGTCGAGGGATAAATCTTGGTTCTTAGATCTTTCAAGTTCTTCATAATGATAAGCAGATATAAATCCCAAGTGACTCAAAGAATAGAGCTATGCTCCACGGCAACGGCGCCAGAAAATAGTCTTGATAACCCACAAGTATAGGGGATCGCAACAGTTTTCGAGGGTAGAGTATTCAACCCAAATTTATTGATTCGACACAAGGGGAGCCAAAGAATATTCTAAAGTATTAGTGATACGTCTCCAACGTATCTATAATTTTTGATTCCTCCATGCTATATTATCTACTGTTTTGGACTATATTGGGCTTTATTTTCCACTTTTATATTACTTTTTGGATTAACCTATTAACCGGAGGCCCAGCCCAGAATTGCTGTTTTTTGCCTATTTCGGTGTTTCGAAGAAACAGAATATCAAACGGAATAAAACCTTTGGGAACGTGATTTTCTCACCGAAAGTGATCCAGGAGACTTGGACCCTACGCCAAGGCATCAGAGAGGCGGTCACGAGGGTGGGGGGCACCCCCCCTAGGGCACGCCCCCCTGCCTCATGGGCCCCTCGAAGCTCCACCGACATACTCCTTCCTCCTATATATACCTACGTACCCCCAAATGAACATGGGAGGAGCCAAAAACCTAATTCCACCGCCGCAACTTTTTGTATCCACGAGATCCCATCTTGGGGCCTGTTCCGGAGCTCCGCTGGAGAGGGCCGTCATCACGGAGGGCTTCTACATCATTATAGCCCCTTCGATGAAGTGTGAGTAGTTTACCTCAGACCTTCGGGTCCATAGTTAGTAGCTAGATGGCTTCTTCTCTCTTTTTGGATCTCAATACAATGTTCTCCCTCTCTCTTGTGGATATCTATTCGATGTAATCTTCTTTTTGCGGTGTGTTTGTTGAGATCGATGAATTGTGGGTTTATGATCAAGTCTATCTATGAATAATATTTGAATCTTCTATGAATTCCTTTATGTATGATTGGTTATCTTTGCAAGTCTCTTCGAATTATCCGTTTGGTTTGGACAACTAGATTGGTAGTTCTTGCCATGGGAGAAGTGCTTAGCTTTGGGTTCGATCTTGCGGTGTCCCTTCCCAGTGACAGAAGGGGCAGTAAGGCACGTATTGTATCGTTGCCATCGAGGATAACAAGATGGGGTTTATTTCATATTGCATGAATTTATCTCTCTACATCATGTCATCTTGCTTAAAGCGTTACTCTGTTTTTAACTTAATACTCTAGATGCATGCTGGATAGCGGTCGATGAGTGGAGTAATAGTAGTAGATGCAGAATCGTTTCGGTCTACTTGTCACAGACGTGATGCCTATATACATGATCATGCCTAGATATTCTCATAACTATGCTCAATTCTGTTAATTGCTCAACACTAATTTGTTCACCCACCGTAGAATACTTATGCTCTTGAGAGAAGCCACTAGTGAAACCTATGGCCCTCGGGTCTATTCTCATCATATCAATCGCCATCACTTTAATCTTGTTTTGCTTTTTATTTTTCCTTTACTATTTACTTTGCATCTCTATACCAAAAATGCCAAAAATATTATATCTATCAGATCTCACTCTCGTAAGTGACCATGAAGGGATTGACAACCCCTAATCGCGTTGGTTGCGAGTAGCTATCGTTTTGTGCAGGTACGAGGGACTTGAGTGTGGCCTCCTACTGGATTGATACCTTGGTTCTCAAAAACTAAGGGAAATACTTACGCTACTTTGCTGCATCATCCCTTCCTCTTCAGGGAAAACCAACACAAGCTCAAGAGGTATCAATTAGCAGCTGAGTTGTCAATTCAACCACACCTGGAAACTTAATATCTGCAGCAAGGTATTTAGTAGCAAAGTAATATGATAGTAGTGGTAACGGTAGTAAAAGGTAACGGTAGCAAAAGTAACATTTTTGGTGTTTTGTAGTGATTTTAACAATATCAACGAAAAAGTAAATAAGCAAAGAACAATATATGGAAAGCTCGTAGGCATTGGATCGGTGATGGAGAATTATGCTGGATGGCGGCCTATTGTAACGCCATCCTAAAGATGTCAGCTCGGTTCGAGGGGCTCAAATTTCACCATGTGGCTCGGGAAAACAATCAGGCGGCGGATATCCTCGCCCGCATCGGCGCAAAACACGATGCGGTCCCCCCCGAACATCTTTTTAGAGAGGTTGTTTAAGCCATCCGTGGTATGGGAGGGGGACACCGGCAATATTAGTCCGGACCCGGCCACAACACTCGATACCGAACACTCTGACATAATCGGAGGCTCTGCCACCGAAACAACAGCTTCAGCCCACGTAATAATGGCCATCATAGCCCCGTGGACAGAACCATTCCTGGCCTACCTAACTAGGCAGGAACTTCCGGAGGACCAAAATGAGGCACGCTGCATAGTGCGGTGATCTAAGGCCTGTAGGGTCCATGAGGGAGAATTGTATAAAAAAGCACTACCGGAGTCCTTCAAAGGTGCATCTCCGAAGAGGAAGGGTGGAACATTTTGGCAGAAATTCATGCCGGACTCGGCGGCCACCACGCTGCAGCCCGGGCTCTTGTAAGCAAGGCCTTCCGTACATGATTCTATTGGCCGACGGCCCGGGCAAATGCACAGGACTTGGTCCAACGCTGTGCCGGTTACCAACCTTTTGGAAATCAAAGCCACATGCCACCCACCGCTCTCCAAACAATCCCCATTACGTGGCCCTTCGTGGTCTGGGGGCTTGACATGGTTGGACCCCTTAAAGGGGGAACCCACAAGAAAAAATACTTACTGGTCATGGTGGATAAATTCACCAAATGGATAGAAGCCAAACCTGTTAAAACAGCCGAATCCGGACCGGTGATAGACTTCATATTCGGGGTCGTACACCGTTATGGCGTCCCCCACAACATCATCACTGACAACGGCATGAACTTCACGGGCGATGAGGTAAAACTCTGGTGCAGCAAAATGGGCATCAAGCTCGATTATGCTTCAGTCTATCACCCACAAACCAACGGCCAAGTTGAGCGAGCAAACGGTCTTATAATGAGCGGCATTAAACCCAGATTAGTGTGTTCCTTAATGGAGTCTAACACGCACTGGGTAGAGGAGCTCGACTCCGTACTCTGGGGGCTGGGGACCACGCCGAATCGTAGTACCGGATATACACCCTTCTTTATGGTGTACGGCGTAGAGGCGTCTTGCCCTGTGATATAATTCATGACTCACCTTGAGTGCGCATGTACGAAGAAAGAGAAGCCGAGCTCGATCGGCAGGACAGTCTGGACACCCTGGAGGAGGAGCGCGACGTGGCAAAAGCCCGTTCCGCATTTTATCAGCAACATGCTCGCAGATACCAAAGCAGAGAAGTACGGGCCAAAACTTATAACGTTGGCGAACTAGTTCTACGCCTGCCGGATAAGAAAAAGAACAAGCTCGAGCCCAAATGGGAAGACCCCTTCATTATTGACCAAGTTCTGACCGGTGGAGCGTACCGTTTGCGGGATGCATCAACTAATTGACTCGAGCTGAACCCATGGAATGCGGCCAGGCTCCGAAGATTCTACGCCTAGCGCTAGACTCTATGTTCGTCTCCTTCCTCTGTCCATTTTTTGCATATACATTATCTGTCTTGTTTTTCTTTCTTTCTTTCTTTTATTCTTTCTCTAGGCCTTCAAGGGCCAACTTGTGCCTCGCTCGCACATTATAGACGCGCTAGCCGCGCTCATCATACCTGGGGGCTTCTTTCACAGAAGCTTAATTATTTATCTGGGCCTCATGCCCCGCACATGTGTTATACTTTCGCATGTACCTTTTTTCACCATTATATGCATCGATATGACTTAAGTTTTGGCCAAGCTGGGTTGCCTGGCTCTTGTATTTATGCCCTACGTTCCCGTTAATTCGGCTCGGGCATAAGGGGAGCACCTCTGTGATCATTACTGCCGGGTCAGCCGGATGTGTACCTCAGACTGGGTGAAGCCGAAAGCTAGCGTTCTTAAGGGAATATTCGGTTGGTGAACAAAAGATGATTTTTATTTATTTTCCATATGTGCCCCCAGATGTTTTTTCCTACATTTCCTATCACAGTCCAGTCATGCACTTTAGGGCATGCGTACCTAAGGAAAGGAACCCTTAACGGAACTATTCTCCCTGGAAGATGTTTCTTACTACCCATGTAATATAACATAACTAGTTGGGCACTTGTCTGTTCAAGCACTAATGACCCCTACGCCTGGTCTCCACGCATACCCCGGTTCTTATATAACTGAGCGGGTATTCGGATACACTCCGGGCTATCGGGTCCCGAGGTTGAAGCGAAAAGGTCCGCCATGACAAATGATCTACAATTCGGCTAGAAGGCATTATACATGTCACTTTAATTACATAGTCATGCAGACTGACTAAATTCCTCTTCTATACCATCCAACAGGCGATCTAGCCTACAATCCTGTTGGGAATACTTTGCGGCTAATTCTACTTGCCCATAAACTAAGCTAACGGGAATCTCTTTTCCGTCGGGCCCCACAGGTCCGACTTCGGCCATGTGATTTGGGTCAGCCTTGGTATACCGCGTCTTCACCATGGCCCAGGCTTCCCTGGCACCTTGACGATAGGCCGATATCTTCCATAATCGGAAGCGCCGCCGTGCTCCCTTGAGCTTCTCCGAAAGCTCTGCAACGCCTTCTGGCAAGGAGACGGATGGCCACAAGGCCTGGGCAACACCTTGCATCACCTGCCGAACTTGTTCGTGCAGTTGTGAGAGCTCGGATAGAAGATCACCCGCAGACCCGGGCATTTCCTCCGCGGGACGACCCGTCAGCATACCTACAGACATAACGCTGTTAGCCGACTTCTTTGCCAAACTCCTTCAAAAGGATTCGTTCAAGCACTTACTAAAAATGCCGTGTCAAAGCCGCTTATTCTCCTTCTCGGAGTCTGCAAGCTGGGCTCGAACATCTTTCAATTCCACGCTCAACTTGGTATTGGCGTCTTGGAGATTGTTTTTCTCTCGCCTGACCTCAGTCAGCACGCGTTCGCCAGCCTGTAGCTATCGCACGACATGCTGGTCCTCCGAATTTTCTCCGGATTCATCTGCAACATCTATTGTTAGATTTGCAGCCACGCCGCACACTATATGGTAACCATCATTCTTTAAAGTAAATGTTACCAGTAGGGGAATTTTTCGGTTCCTTCAATGTGGCAACAGCGGCCCGCGGTTGGGTCTTGCATTCCTCCAGCTCATCTGACAGCCAAGTATTCTTCTCTGTAAGAACCTGCACAATAAATATGATCCTTAAATCAATTCTGCTAACTGTTTCAAGTCTCAGGGGCTACTGGTACATATAATCGTCAGATTTACTTACCCGTACATCCTTTACATACTGATCCGTGGCTCTGGCTAGACCATCTTGAGCAGCACGGAGGTACACCTCTCCAGAATTGAAGGCATCAAATGCCTCTGGTGAGAAACAAGTGTCATGGAGTACGGCCCGGCGGCGCCTATGATTCATGGCGCTTTCCACTTCTGAATTTGTGGCGGATAATCTATCCGCATCCTCTGTAGGAGGATTATCCTGCACCCGCCCCATATCGGCTTCCGCCTCTATGTCCGGTCCTGGATCCCGACTAATGGAAGCGTGATTAGCAACATCGTTGGACATATTCCGGCGAGCGTTTTTTCTGTTAAAAAAACACGGGCGTCATTACATTTTGACAAAGACGACAACCACGGAGCGGGGTTTCTGTTATACCTTTGCGCCGGCGTCTCCGTCCTGACCGCCTTCCTTTTTGGCCTGCCCGGCCTCGGTGCCTCTTGTTGGCGAGTTGCTGCGGGCTCGGCAGGGCGTCCCGAATGCCTTCCCTGTAAAAACGCCATATGTATATGGTAGGTGAAGTGTCTAAAAGGGGATCCTAGTTTTTGGAGTTGGGATTTTTGGTTTTTCTTATGTGTGATGCAGGAAGCGGTCCGGGATAGTCGGTCGTAATGACCACCATGGCATCATCGCAGCTTAACTGATAGAACTGCCGGTCTATCAGCTCCATGAATATGACCGGATCTTCTTCGAGTCCGGAGTCGAGGGCCCGGTCAGGGTCCTCTGGTTGTGGGGAGGGGCTGCTGACCTCCTTTATGGCTTTTCACAGTTCCTGCCGCAAAACGGCAAGGTGAATACCTACGACAAAGAATGCGGGAAAGAATGGGAGTAAGGAAATATAACTCACCCAGCTTGGAGGATTGTACATGGAGAATCCATCCCGTGGCTTGATGCGGATGAACTCCTCTTCCTCTCCCTTGAACAATTCGAACAGAATTTTTGCTAAAGCGGCAGCATTGTCTGGACCCTTACGCCCGCAACGGATGGCGTCATCCGCCCCGTTAAAACACCACAAGGGGTGCCCTCGATATTGAAGTGGTTGCACTCCCCGCATTATGCATATTGACATAACTTCGATTACTATCAATCCTGATTGAGCCAGTGCTTTAATCCGGTTCATCAGGTAAGGACTTCTCCATTGTCTTCCTCCTGGGGGCTCCGTGGGTGCCAACTTCGGCGTTTCTTCAGAGGGGCATTGCTGAACTCAGGAAGACCCCGCCGAACAGGGTCCGGAAGGGGAACGTCCTCCATATAAAACCATTCTGAAGGCCAGTCTTCGGACGACTTCTTTGGGGTACCGGACAGGTATCCGGTTCCGGCGATGCGCCATATTTCGGCTCCGCCCACTTGATAAAGTGACCCCCTCTGTGTGCGAGGGACGAGGCAAAATAGCCTTTTCCACAGCTCGAAATGAGCCTCGCAGCCCAGGAACAACTCGCAGAGAGCAACATAGCCGGCGATGTGTAAAATGGAGGCAGGGGTGAAATTGTGTAATTGGAGGCCGTAGAACTCCAGGAGCCCGCGGAGGAACGGATGAATTGGAAATCCGAGTCCCCTTAATAAATAAGGAACAAGGCAGACCCGCTCCCCCGTAGAGGGACTGGGGAAGCTCTCCGCTTGCTCCCCGCCATTGTAGGTGGCAAGCCCGGCTCGAACAGGCACCATGTATGCTAGAGGGAGAAATCCCTTAGTCTGCAGTTCGATTAATCGACTGTGTGGGACTGAACACCTCTCCCAATCACCAGGCTTAGGGCTACAGGGGCGGGAGGAGGAGCTGCGGAGGTCGGCCATGCTGGAATGGATCTTTCTAGAGTGCGCTCTAATTGATTCTCTCTGGGGGAGGATGGTATGGATCGGATCTGAGAATCCCCATCCTTTTAATAGACAATTTATTTATCTGGCTAGGGGGCGAATGTAAAAACGCCCTGGCGCCTCGTATTCATTCGACGCATGGGAGATAGCCCTTATTGGGCGCAGAAGCCAAGAGGTCCAAACATTTATGGGACCGGACATTGCTTAACAAACGTTCGAAAATTTGGGGAAGAACCCGCCTTGCAATACCGAAGACAACACTGCACGCCGGACTCATCATCATTGAAGCCTGGTTTGGGGGCTACTGAGGGAGTCCTGGAGTAGGGGGTCTCCGGACAGCCGGATTATATCCTTTGGCCGGACTATTGGACTATGAAGATACAAGATTGAAGACTTCATCTCGTGTCCGGATGGGACTCTACTTGGCGTGGAAGGCAAGCTAGGCAATACGGATATGTATATCTCCTCCTTTGTAACCGACCTTGTGTAACCCTAGCCCCCTCTGGTGTCTATATAAACCGGAGGGTTTTAGTCCGTAGGACAACAGACAATCATACCATAGGCTAGCTTCTAGGGTTTAGCCTCTCCGATCTCGTGGTAGATCAACTCTTGTAATACTCATATTGTCAAGAATAAATCAAGCAGGACGTAGGGTTTTACCTCCATCAAGAGGGCCCGAACCTGGGTAAAACATCATGTCCCCTGCCTCCTGTTACCATCTGCTTTAGACGCACAGTTCGGGACCCCCCTACCTGAGATCCGCCGGTTTTTGACACCGACAGTAGGTGACTATTGACTTGCAAGATAGGATCAAGAACTCTCATATATTGATGAAAACATAATAGGTTCAGATTTGAAATCATGGCACTCGGGCCCTAGTGACAAGCATTAAGCATAGCAAAGTCATAGCAACATCAATCTCAGAACATAGTGGATACTAGGGATCAAACCCTAACAAAACTAACTCGATTACATGATAAATCTCATCCAACCCATCACCGTCCAGCAAGCCTACGATGGAATTACTCACGCACGGCGGTGAGCATCATGAAATTAGTGATGGAGGATGGTTGATGATGACAATGGCGACGGATTCCCCTCTCCGGAGCCCCGAACGGACTCCGGATCAGCCCCCCCCCCCCCCCGAGAGAGTTTAGGGCTTGGCGGCGGCTCTGTATCGTAAAACGCGATGAATCCTTCTCTCTGTTTTTTTTCTCCCTGAAAGTGAATATATGGAGCCAGGGTTGAGGTCGGTGGAGCGTCAGGGGGCCCATGAGGCAGGGGGCGTGCCCAGGGGGTAGGGCGCGCCCCCACCCTCGTGGACAGGTGGAGGACCCCTTGACGTGGATCTTCCTTCCAGTATTTTTTATATATTCCAAATTAATTCTCCGCTGATTTTCAGGTCATTCCGAGAACTTTTATTTCTGCACAAAAATAACACCATGGCAATTCTGCTGAAAACAGCGCCAGTCCGGGTTAGTTCCATTCAAATGATGCAAGTTAGAGTCCAAAACATGGGCAAAAGTGTTTGGAAATGTAGATACGACGGAGACGTATCAGGTATAATGTTGGTAATATGGAGCAATTGTAGCTCCATGATGAGTCAGAGTAATCACGTCTTAGTTTGGTACAAATATAAGGAAGGGAGACAGTATAATTGGATGGAATTAAGAATGCTAGGAAGTTGGATGTTGGAATAACGAACAGTTGCCCCGATGATGAGTTCAAGGTTTACAAGTGATGAGGTGGGCCCATAACCCACAGGCCCTAGTACCTGCCAAGAAGCAAGAACACTCTTGCTGAAGGAAAAACCCTGGAAGAAGTTACGACTTTATCAACAGACGAGCTTATAGGAGTTTACGCAAAACCTGAGAGTTGTGAAGGAACGATAGATGTTTGCTTGGCTTGCAGAATCAATGGATTTATCCGAATTTAGTTCGTCAACAAGAGAAATTCTGCAATGCTTGTGAGGATGACCGAGTGTTAGAATGCGAGATTTGCTAAACCATATACAAGGTAATGATTTGGGTGCAGGATGGATTGATCACCATACCGACTTACTCTTATTATTCGCCTTGCTATACGGGATGGTAAATCGGAGTGACTTACCCATAGTAGAGCGGCGACGATCAAAACCTTGTTGAAACCTTAGAATGGTATGACAATTTTTTCCCTTGTACAAGGCAGTTGTTGCCAATCGTAGGTCATACGGTGAGAATGTAGCCTAGACCCATTTCTTGTAGGAGAAATCATAAATGGTTGACCACCATGAGATATCGATAGTTGTTTAGTATTGGCGCCAGACCCGTCAGCCAAGAAGGCCCAGTCACAGAAGAACCGTACCAAGATGAAAGGACACAGAAATTGAGGAAAAGGTTATGCCACTACCGGAAGAGCCTAGAGAAGGAATTATCCTGAAGATCTGAGAGGATCGACACTGTCAACAATAAGGATGGAGTATATGAGTTTTGATGAAACAATAACAATGTTTCTAAGGGTGGTAGCACCCTAGACCCCCAGTGACGATTGACGGATTTTTGAGAAGACCCCAAACCTAACCTATTTCTTGCTAGCCTCTCCGAATCTCGAGGACGAGATTCATTTTAAGGGTGGTAGGTTTGTAACATCCCAAAATTCTAAATTTTGGAATGTTATATTAAATAAATAGTTTTGATTGATTGTTGATTGTGGTGTGGTTGCTTGTGTTAAACTAAGTGAAATTTGAAACTTTTCGGAAGTTAAATGAGAGGGCATAAAAGGACTTTCCCAAACTTTCATCTTGCATTTATGATCTCCATGAATTCAAATTCTTTTAAAATACAAAAAACCCTAGAGGGAAGGTGATATGACTTCTTCCATTTAATTAAATGAAAAGGGGTTTTGGAAAATATTTGGATTTCATTTGGAAATATTCCAAATTCAGAAACTTTAAGCAACTCAATGATTTTCATGAGAGAAGATAAAATGACTTCTTCAAAACATATGAAATATGAGTTGGGAGTTTCAAAGAAGCAAATTTAAGGTTCCTTTGAATTTACTTTTCAATTTGGACTTATTTGGGTTTTATTCAAATTATTTTTCTCCAAAAATAAAATATATGGAAAATATGGTAAAATAATTCCCTACAGTAGAAAATTGGAGAGAAATAAATTTGAAATCATTTTGGTATTTTAAAATGATTTTTATTCGGTTTTAATTAAACCAGTAGCACTCTTTGCTTTATTTAAATTTTTGTGGATTTTATTCGACGCTAGAAAAATGTTCATGTGGTAGAAAATGTATTTCTGAAAATTTTAGTATATTATATGCCTATAGTATATTTTTGTTTTATTTGATTTATTTTATTTCTCTGTAATATTGTTTTTTTAAATCCCCGCCGCCGACTGGGCCGGCCCAAGGCCCGACTGCAGCCGCGACCCAACTCCCCACCTCGCCCCGACCGACTCCGGGAGGAGTCCGGCCAGGAAACACCGGCGCCACCCCGTGCCGACTCGGGACACCGCCCGAGCCAGCGCTGCCCCCCCTTTAAATGCGACCCCTAGCCCCCTTGGACCCCAGATCGCAGCAGCCGCCGCCGCACAGCGCTCGCCGCCCGCTGCTGCATCCCGTCGCCACTGCACCACGCCGCCGCCGCACTTCGCAGCATCGCGCCACCGCCGCGTAGAGCCGCCCTCGCCACCGCGCCGCCTCGCCCTGCCTCGCCGGAGAGCCGCCGCCGCCGATCCCGCCACCGATCTAGCCGCCGTCGCCAAGGTTAAACCGCCTCGAACCGGTACTAAATAGAACCCTAGGCCGGTTTATTTTTTGGTTTTCTCGGTTTTCTGTAAAACCCATTTTTTAATCCAGTTAATTAGCGAAAGTTTGCTGTTTATCTCTTCGCGGCGAATGAATCTGTCATTTTAGGTTCTATAGCGAACGCTCGTTCGATAGGATTTTTCTTTCTCTTTTAGTTTTCTGCCAGGGACCTATCTGTAGTGTTATATTTACAGTTAGCCCCTGATGTTCAAACGACTACAACTTTTTCTCGCTTGTCCAAATCCAATGAAACCAACGCCCACTTCTTCGTTATGATCCCCTCTATCCAGTAAAGCAACTTAAACATATTTTTGAAAGTTTAAAATTTGGTTTCAAATAGATTTGAATTCAAACTTCTTTTGTTCATAACTTGAGTTTTATAACTCCGATTTAATTGATTCTTTTTGCAATTTGAAGCTCTTGACCTATACTTTATAATAATGCCAAATTCACCCAATGTTGGTGCTGCTAGAAATTGTTTTCTGTTACAAGAGTTAATTGCTTGTTTTCGAAGTTTTCTGAAGTCTTTTCTTTGATTCTTTTGCATGATTGCTTATGTGTGGTTACAATTGCTTGCTCACGATAGATTGACCGGAGTGTGATGAGTAGAACTATCAGGAGTTATGAGTGCGAATCATCTTCATCAATAGTACAAGGCAAGTTCACACTTTGATCATATTTTTCTTACCCAGTTTTTATGCATTATTTTCACCCTAAAACATTGCATGAGTAGGATGTGTTAACATGTGGGTATTGAGAAGTAGTTGATGAGGTAGGAACCTATTGTCTTGCGTTCAAACCCAGGGTGTTACTACGTTATGCTTATACTGCTATGCTATGCTCGTAGACGTGGAATGGTTTATGAGATTCATGAAAGATGTGAGAGTTATTTATATCTAAGGGTTAACTTAAGGCGACTACTTTAATACACATCTGGGTGGATTCGTTGGTGCACCCTGGAGCACCCAATGGTTTGCCCGGGCACCTGGAGAACCTAGTGCTTGCCCAAGGGGATCCCCGAGTACCCGTGTGATCATCCTATGGAATGCCACCCAGGCTCAAAGGGATCATAAGATTATTCATGCTAGAAACTTCCATGTGCAGCCACAAGCCATTATGGGCTCTGGCATAGTAGAGTATGTTGTGTGACCTCTTTTAGTGGTAGGCTAGTAGATGTAGGGGGAAAGTAGGTGGTACTGTCTACCCAGAGTAAAGATTTAATGCTTCGAAAAGACTATGTCTCGATCATCCGTTTCTCAAACAACATGTAGTGCGAGAAATTCAACGGAGGAGATCGAGTCTTGTGGGGAAAAGTGCACAAACCCCTGTAGAGTGTACAAACTAATCATGATTAGCCGTGTCCCCAGTTATGGACATCTTGAGTATCTGGTACTTGAATTATCGATTTCATCTCATCACTTTACTTAATTAATTTGAGGGGTTATAATTATTATTTTGGGATTGAGTTGGAGGAACCTTCTCAATAATTTTCAACCAACTTGGTAGTTAAATAAAGATATTCCTTAGTTGTAGGAAAAAATTAGCTTTATGCAAAATTAAACTTAGAGCCTCCACCAGCCAAATATGCATGTAGTGATAGCCATTATTCAACATTGCTCTAAAGTGTGAAATTGCCAGTATATTCAATGTACTGACCTATATGGCTGCAACGTCTCATGTTGCTGGAATCTTACGACGAGTAAGTGATACGTTAGGGTTACAATTTCTACACTCAACTTTGCCATTGGTGTTGATGGGAATCCACAACCTTGTTGTTACTTCCGCTATATGGATTGAGGTAATAGTATTTACGTTACTTTATACATGTGATTTACCTCTTTTATAAATCCTCGAGTACTGTGTGTGTCAGCATACCGATCCAGGGATGACACTTAAGCACAGAGACTTGACTGTCTGAGGCCTGGTCGCTACATGAAGGAAGTCACTAGGTACTTGTGTATCGGAATACCAAGTTTCACCGGGACCTACACCACCACTTTACCAGAAGAGGAGCGTTGGATGATTCAAGTTCATGTTCCAGGAAGGATGTTCGCACCATTTACTGAGCCCATAGAGTTTTCCTTTGATGCACCAACCTAGAGTCTAGGAAAGAGCATGGCCGCCCACATCGCCATGGGACGCATCGGCGAGATCTACTACAAGGATCTTAAGGACACCATCTACCAGATATGTGGACGCCGAGATGAGCAATGGGAGATGATTAGCACCAGGAGGGACAAATCCACTGCAGCCTACATCCAGGAGATAAACCAGCACATTCGTCGTTAGGAGAACCAGATGTGCGACAGCATGATAGACATAAAGAAAGTGATGACCAGGAACATGGAGCTAGAAGAGGAACTCAAGTCTACACGTGATGGATATGAAGAAGAAATTGCAGTACTACTGGAAAAGAATGAAGACTTGAATAAGAAGCTAGGAATATTCATGGGAGATCCCGAACCTAAGGAGGACAACCATCCTAAAGACTATATCATAATCGACGACACTGACTCCGACCCCGATAGTGATGATGATTATGAAGACGAAGTTGGAGCAGATATCATGGAGTCGTCCACCGATCAAAATTTCTAGTCGACCACCATATTATCAGTAGTATTTCTCCATGTATATAGTAATAGTTCGAGTATTTTGTAACGGTAGTTTAGATCGATTGTATGATCTTGTTTGAATTGAGTGGTGTGAAATGAATGTGTTTGTCTCATGTGCATATGGGTAGTGATCTCTCTTTAGACCTCACTTATTCTATTCTCACCCCTCCAAACCTATCAGATGCCTCCGAGACATGACCCCAGATTTGTCTTTCCACCGAAGCTCACTCAGTTAATCCAATAGCAGAATGCCTTGATACAGTTGCTAGTCCAAAACCAAGGCAACAACAACAAAAACCCACCGCCACCACCTCCAGTTGACAACTTAGCCCATTTCCTAAGGTTGAATTCGCTGGTGTTCTCTAGTAGCACCGAGCCGATTGTTGTTGATGACTGGCTCCGCAAGATTGGAAGGGAGCTGACCACCGCAGGTTGCACAGATGCTGAGAAGGTGCGCTTGGCCACATACCAACTGGATGGACCTGCAACCTCATGGTGGGAGAACTACACTACCACTTTCCCCGTGGCCAATGTCACTTGGGATCAATTACAGCAGGCATTCCGCACTGCACATGTTTCAGCTAGGCTATGAGTATGAAGAAGCATGAGTTTCGCAACTTACGCCAGAGAAATCGTACTGTGAGGCAGTACATGGATGAGTTTAGTAAGTTAGCTCGCTATGCCCCAGATGATGTGGCCACAGATGCTGCAAAGCAAGAGAAGTTTATGGAAGGGCTAAATGATGAGCTGAGTATGCAGTTGATGGTGGCAACATTCACTAACTACCAGGAGTTGGTAGACAGGGCTATTATGATTGAAGGCAAGCAGCAACGGATAGAGAGCCGCAAAAGGAAGTATGGACAGGGGAAGTACAACTCTAGAGCTCACTAGAAGCCTCGTTTTACCCCGAACTCAGGAGGACATACCCATCATAACCATGGAGGCCACAATCACAATGGAGGAAGCTCACATAACCACAATGGGCCTAAGAATGGGAATGGGAATGGAGGAAACAACATTCAGAACCGTTCCAGTCGAGGAACACCCGCTA
The DNA here is from genome assembly GCF_018294505.1 of Triticum aestivum. NCBI lineage: Eukaryota > Viridiplantae > Streptophyta > Magnoliopsida > Poales > Poaceae > Triticum > Triticum aestivum. The sequence continues at coordinate 352,511,515 of NC_057794.1, forward strand.
AGAAGGATCTAAGTCATGTCACATGTTACAAGTGCGGGAAGACTGGCCACTACACCAATGATTGTTCTGAGTTGAAGAATGGTAACGAAAATGGAAGCTCGGGAAAGAATCCCAACCCTCTCACCAGAGGGTAGGTGAACCACATCAACATGGAGGAAGTTGAAGATGAGCTGGATGCAGTTATCGGTAAGTTTTTGATTATGTCATTTACTGCTACTGTTCTTTTTGACACTGGTGCATCGCATTCATACATATCGAGGGGATTTGTGGATAAGTTTAAGTTGCCCACCGTAGCCCTTAAGACACCTATGTTAGTAAGATCACCCAGAGCGGAGTATATGGCAAGCAGAGGATGTTTTCAGATGCCACTGACCATAGGTAGGCATGTTTTCCCCTCAGACCTAATAATTTTGGAGTCACAAGGATTGGATGTGATACTAGGCATGGATTGGCTATCGATGTATGGAGGAAACATTGATTGTGCAAGTAAGTCAATTCTCCTCACCACCCTAGAGGGTACATGGATCAAGTATGTATCTAGGCATGCTCCAAGGAGGACCCAAGTAAATTCACTCTCAGGAGTCGTTCAAGAAGAAGTGACAGTTGTGAAGGATTATCCTGATGTATTTCCAGAGGAATTACTAGGCATGCCACCAGATCGAGATATAGAATTTTTGATAGAGCTGTTGCCAGGCACCAGACCAATATCGAAGAGATCGTATCGGATGCCCGCAAGTGATCTAGAGGAAATTAAGAAGTAGATTAAGGAGTTATTGGAGAAAGGTTATATTCAACCAAGTTCATCACCGTGGGGAGCCCTAGTGCTCTTAGTTGAGAAGAAGGATGGATCCTTGAGAATGGTTGTTGATTATCGTGCACTGAATGAGGTGACGATCAAGAACAAATACCCACTACCGATGATCAATGATTTGTTTGACCAGCTACAGGGAGCCAAAGTATTCTCCAAGATCGATCTTCGATCAGGATACCACCAGCTGAAGATCCGAGAACAAGATATACCTAAGACAACTTTTACCACAAGGTATGCGCTATATGAGTACACGGTCATGTCTTTTGGATTGACTAACGCGCCTGCCTATTTTATGAGTATGACGAATAAGGTGTTCATGGAGTTCTTGGATAAGTTTGTTGTGGTGTTCATTGATGATATATTGGTGTACTCGAAGAATGAAGAGGAACACAAGGAACACTTGCGGTTAGTTCTCGAGAAGCTCAGGGAACATCAGCTATATGCTAAGTTTAGCAAATGCGAGTTTTGGTTGAAGGAAGTTGGATTTCTTGGACATGTTATATCAGGAGAAGGTATAACAGTAGACCCTACCACGTTCAGTCTATCACTGAGTGGTTGGCACCCACCTCAGTTGGAGAGATCCGCAGTTTTCTTGGACTCGCAGGATACTATAGGAGATTCATTGAGATTTTTTCCAAGATTGTGAAGCCCATGACAAAGTTGTTGAAGAAGGACACCAAGTTCAAATGGACCGAAGAATGTGAGGCCAGTTTTCAGGAGTTGAAGAAACGTTTAGTTACAGCCCCGGTACTAATTCTTCCGGATATACGCAAGGATTTCCAAGTGTATTGCGATGCTTCTCGCCAAGGACTTGGAGGTGTACTTATGCAAGATGGAAGAGTTGTTTCATATGCCTCACGACAGCTTCGACCTCATGAGTTAAATTATGCCACACATGATTTGGAGTTAGCAGCTGTAGTACATGCGCTCAAGACCCGGAGACATTTTCTTATTGGAAACTGTTGTGATGTATACACGGATCACAAGAGTTTGAAGTATATCTTCACGCAGAAGGAATTGAATCTTAGGCAGAGGAGATGGTTGGAGCTCATAAAGGATTATGATATGAAGCTGCATTATCATCCAGGAAAGGCCAATGTTGTAGCAGATGTTTTGAACCGCAAGAGTTATGTCAATACCCTCCTAACTGGAGGATTACCACGGGAGTTAGCCGAAGATCTCAGGGAACTTCGATTGGAGATAGTTCCGAGAGTTTTTTTGCAGCATTGGAGGTTCAGTCCACATTAATGGGAAAGATTTGAGAGGCGCAGAAGACTGATAAGGAGATTGCGGAGATAAAGGAGAAGATGAGCAAAGGAAAAGCCAAAGGGTTTCGTGAGGATGAGCACGAAACTTTATGGTTTGAGGATCGTATTTATGTGCCCAATGATGCGGAGATCAGGAAGTTAATACTTCAGGAGGCTCACAACTCGCCATACTCGATTCACCCCAAAAACACTAAGATGTATTTGGATTGGAAGGAACATTTCTGGTGGACAGGTATGAAGAAGGATATTGCCGAGTATGTAGCAGTATGTGATGTATGTCACAGAGTTAAGGCAGAACACCAGAAGCCAACATGATTACTACAGCCTATGCCGATACCCGAATGGAAGTGGGATAAGCTTGGCATGGATTTCATCACCGGATTACCCATGACTCTATCAGGATATGATTCTATCTAGGTAGTAGTTGATCGCTTGACCAAAGTGGCTCACTTTATCCCTGTTTATACGAGCGCGAAGTTGTCCAAGATATACATGACCAGGATCGTATGTCTGCATGGAGTTCCAAGGACCATCGTATCAGATAGAGGAACACAATTTACCTTGAAGTTTCGGAATCAGTTGCACCAGACTTTGGGAACTAGGCTAGAGTTTAGTACAGCCTTTCATCCGCAAACAGATGGACAGACCGAGAGAGTTAATCAGATTCTGTAGGACATGTTGAGAGCTTGTGCGATAGATTATGGATCTAGTTGGGATGATAATTTGCCTTACGCAGAGTTCTCATACAACAACAGCTATCAGGCTAGTTTGAAAATGGCCCCTTTTGAAGCTTTGTATGGAAGGAGGTGCAGGACACCATTGATGTGGGATGAAGTTGGAGACCGTCAGTTGTTCGGACCAGATTTAATCAAGGAGTCTGAAGAGAAGGTTAAGTTGAATCATGATAGGCTGAAGGTAGCTCAGTCCAGGCAGAAGAGTTATGAATACACCAAATGCAAGGAGGTAGTCTATGAAGTCGGAGACAAAGCATATCTTTGTGTGTCACCACTTCGAGGAGTTAAATGATTTGGAGTTAAAGGAAAGTTAGCCCCAAGATTTGTAGGACCATATCGAGTTTTGGAACGTATGGGAGAAGTGGCCTACAAATTGGAGTTACCCGAAGGACTGTCAGGAGTTCATGATGTGTTTCACGTTTCCCAGTTGAAGAAGTGCCATGCAGAGATGGCCGATATACCTCTGAGAGATACAGTGCCCCTGGAAGCAATTCAGTTGGAGAGTGACCTAACTTACAAGGAGAAACCATTCAAGATTGTTGAGTTTGCCAGCCAAGTTACACGCAGCAAGGTTATCAAAATTTGCAAAGTTCAGTGGAGCCACCATACTGAGGAGGAAGCGACCTGGGAACGATAGGAAGACCTACGGAAATACCACCCACACCTATTTTCTAGCCAACCCGAATCTCGAGGGTGAGATTCATCTTAAGGGGGGTAGGTCCGTAACATCCCAATTTTCAATTTGGATGTTATATATAGATCATCATATGCATATCATATTTTATTTGCATTTTCTAATAACAAAAATAAATGAGAGAAGATAAAATGACTTTTTCAACAGAAGGGAAATATTGGAGAATAAAATTTTAAAATCAAATTAATATTTTATTCGTATTTTGTTTGCGGTTTTATTTGAATTGGAGAAAAACATGCATTTTTTGAAAATTGCATTTTAGTCCAAAAAATGTTCAGCTTGTCCTAAATATTAGGTTTGGATAATTAAAATTGTTTTGGGATTTTTAGATTTTTTATGCTTTATTACGATATTCGTTCGTGGCAAAATTTATTTTATTTTAAAAAAGTTCCTGGGCCGGCCCAGCCACAGCCGGGCCACGGCCCAGCTCGCGCGCTGCCTTCCTCCTCGCTCGGGAGGAGTCCCCGCCGCTGCCGCCTGGGGAGTCCGGCTCGGACTCCCGTTCCGCCGCCCCCTCGCCCAAGCCACCGCCCCGCCCCCCGGGCTTTATAAGCCGAGGCTCCGCGCCCCTCTTCCCCCTCATCAAGCCGCCGCCGCCCCGCCTCGCCGCCGCCGCCGCCGCCGAACCTCACCGGATCCCGCCGCCATCGAAACCGCCGCCGCCGGTTTTCTCTGGTTAAACGGTATAAAAACCGTTCGGTTTTTCCGGTTTAGTTTTTATATCGATTTTAGTTTTAGTTCATTAGTTGACGAACGTTCACCTGTTAGTTTCTTATAACGAACAGTTTTTGTTTGTTAGACTCTGTTAGCAAATGTTCGTTCGATAAATTTTTTCTTTTTAGTTTTACTTTTCAGCGAGGGGCCTATCTGTAATAACTTTTATCGCAGATTAGTCCCTGATCTTCAAACCTTCACTATTTTTTGCTCATTTATCCAAACCCAGTGAAACCAACGCCAAAATCTTCGTCTTGTTCCCCCATGTCCACATAATCAAATTGAACATGGTTTTGACAATTTAAAAATTGGTTTCAAATAGATTTGTTTTCGAATTTATTTTGATCGTAGTTTGAGTTTCGTAACTCCGATTTGATTGTTTCTTTTTGCAAATCGAAGATCTTTACTAGCACTTTCAGCTTAGATCTTTTCTCTTGAGTTTTACCTTTGCATCTTATGCTTGAGTGCTTATGTACGCTATTTTTTGTTCACGATAGAGTTTCCGGAGTGCGAGGCTTGCTACTACGAATCACTAGGGTTTTCAGATCGTGAGCAAGGCAAGTAACACTTTGACCATATCCCTTTAATACCCAGTTTTATGCATTCGTTTCAACCCTCAAACATTGCATGAGTAGGATTTGATAACATGTGGGTATTGGGAAGTAGTTGAAGAGGTAGAACCTATTGCCTTATATCAAACCCTAGGGAGTTACTACGTTATGCTTACTCCTATGCTATGCTCGTAGACGTGGTTTGGTGTGAGTGAATCATGAGAAGTATTTTATGAATTAAGGGATAACCTAAGGTGGCTACTTTAATACACATCTGTGTGGATTGGTTTGTGGGCACCTGGGGAATCCAATGTTGTCCAAGGAGATCCTGGGGCATCCGTGTGATCATCCTATGGTTCGCCACCCAGGCTCAAAGGGATCATAAGATTATTCATGCTAGAAACTTTCGTGTGCAGCCACATGCCATTATGGGCTCTGGCATAGTTGAGTAAGTAGTGGGAAACCTTTCCATGATGGGCTAGCAGATGTACGGGATTGTAGGTGTACCGGCATATCAATCGGTTAAGGGGACCTCTTCGGAAAAGTTGTGTCTCGGTCATCCGTTTCTCAAACACCATGCAGTGCGAGAAATTCAATGGAGGAGATCGAGTCTTGTGGGGGAAAGTGCGCAAACCTATGCAGAGTGTACAAACTAATCATGATTAGCTGTGTCCCCGGTTATGGACATCTTGAGTATCTAGTACTTGAATTATTGATTTGATCTCATCACTTTACTTAATTAATTTTTTGGGTTATTAATTATTATTTTGGGATTGAGATGGGGTTACCATTCTCAATGTTTTCAACAAACTTTGTAGTTAAATAAAATATATTCCTTTGTTGTATTGAAAAACTAGCTTTATGTAAATGCTAACCATAGAGCCTCCACCAGCCTTATATGCATGTAGTGATAGCTGTTATTTGTTCATTGCTCTATAGTGTTATCTTGCCAGCATATTCCATGTGTTGACCTACACAGGCTACAACGTATTATGTTGCAGAATTTTCAGACGAACAGTAAGGTGCGCTAGGTCGTTGTCATGCACTCAGTTTTGCGGTGGAGTTGGATGGACTCTTCTACCTTCGAAGCTTCCGCTGTTATCTTATTTAGATGGCCTTCAGCCATATTATTGTAATAAGTTCTCTTTTGAGACATTCGATGTAATAAGTGTGTGATTGAACTCTGTTATAAATCCTCGAGTACTGTGTATGTCAGCAATATCAATCCAGGTATGACACTTAAGCACAGAGACTTGACCGTCTGAGGTCGGGTCGCTACATACCTGCCACACTCTCTTGCAATGATATGTGAATAAACACTCATCTTGAGAATAACATACCAAGCACGAAAAATATTGGCCACCTCCTGCCGCTTCATGAGCGGTACGGGCACACAGAAAGGAAATAATTTTTGAAAATTAGAGTTGGCACATACAAACTTACTTGGAACGGCATGGAAATACCACATATAGGTAGGTATGGTGGACTCATTTGGCACAACTTGGTTTAAGGAGTTTGGATGCACAAGCAGTATTCCCCTTAGTACAAGGAAAGGCTAGCAAATATATTGAGAATCAACCAACCACAAAATGAAAACGGTCATAAACGAGCATTAGACATAACTAACACTAAATAATGCACCACAAGTAGGATATAATTTCATTGCATAACTATTGAGTTTTGTGCTTGCATAGAGAATCACAAACCTTAACACCTATATTCTTACTAAAGCATAATTACTCACCAACATGACTCACATATCACTATCTTCATATCGTAAAACTATTGCAAGGAATCAAGTTTTAGTATCCAATGATCGTCATGAAAGTTTTTATTATATCCCTCTTGGATATCTATCACTTTGGGACTAAATTCATATCTTAAGCAAATTACCATAGCAAATAACAAGCTCTCAAATAAATTTAAGTGAAGCATGAGTGCATAAATATTTCTTCAAACTTTTCAACTCTCAAAATAATATACGTGAAGCACGAGAGCATATTTCTTCAAAAAAATCTAACTCTCAAAATGATATAAGTGAAGCATGATAGCTTATTTCTTCAAAAAATTATAACTCTCAACATGATATAGGTGAAGCATGAGAGCATATATCTTCAAAAATTTAAACCACCACCATGCTCAAAAAGGTATAAGTTAAGCACTAGGGCAATTCCCTAGCTCAAAAAATTTAAGTGAAGCACATAGAGCAATTCTAACAAATCATAGCATCATTATGGTTCTCTCAAATAGGTGTGTCCAGTAAGGATGATTGTGACAAACTAAAAAGCAAAACAAGCAAAGACTCATATAATACAAGACACTCCAAGCAAAACTCATGATATAAGAAAAATAAAAATATAGCTCCAAGTAAAATTACCGATGGTCGTCAAAAGAAAGAGGGGCCTTCCGTGGCATCCCCAAGCTTAGTTGCTTGGTACTTCCTTGAATATTACCTTGGGGTGCCATGTGCATACCCAAGTTTAGGCTCTTGTCACTCCTTATTCCTTCATCCATCCTGATCTCACCCAAAACTCAAATACTTCAATCACACAAAACTTAACAAAACCTTCGTGAGATCCATTAATATAATAAAGCAAATCACCACTTTAAGTACTGTTGCAAACCCATTCATATTTTTTATTGCATTATACCTACTGTATTCTAACTTTACCATGGCTTATACCCCCGATACAATCCATAGATTCATCAAAATAAGCACACAATGCAATGAAAATAGAATCTATCAAAAAACAGAACAATTTGTAGTAATATGAACTTTGACCATACTTATGTAACTCCAAAAATTCTGAAAAATTAGGACAACTTCAGAATTTAAAAAATCAGAATTTTATCATGCTCCAGTGAATTTAAAAAATTCTACTATGGGATGCAAAAGTTTCTGTTATTGCACATAATCAAATCAACTATCACCCAAACCATCCTAAAGACTTTACTTGGAACAAACACCAATTAAAACATAAAAAGCACAATTATAACAGTAGTATAATTGCATATTTATTGAAGAACGGAAAGAAAAACAAAAATTTCAAAGATAACTATTGGGTTTCCTCCCAACAAGCGCTCTTGTTTTACGCCCCTAGCTGGGCATAATGCATAGATTCAAGTATTGTCATCTTTAGTTTTTGCTCTGGTTGCCCTCATGATTTATTCATATGGTGGCTTAATTCTAGTTCCACGGAAGTGTTCCATACCCTTTTTTAATGGAAACTAGAATTTAATATTCCCTTCTTTCATATCAATCACGGCACCTATAGTTCGTAAAAACGGTGTACCAAGTATTATGGGAGAAGACATATTGCAATCAATATCAAGAACAATAAAATCTATGAGCACATAATTCCTATTTGAAAGAATAAGAACATCATTAATTCTTACCAAAGGCTTCTTAATAGTGGAATCCGCCAAGTGCAAATTAAGAGAACATTCTTCCAAATTGGTAAAACCTAGCACATCACATAGATATTTCAGAATTGTGGAAACACTAGCACCCAAATCACATAAATTATTGCACTCATAACTTTTGATCTTGACTTTAATGGTGGGTTCCCGTTCATCAATTAATTTTCTAGGAATTGAAATATCTAATTCTAACTTTTCTTCTAAAGCTTTCATCATTGCTTCTACAATATGTTTAGTAAAAGCTTTATTTTGTTCATAGGCATTGGATGAGTTTATCATGGATTAAAAAAATGCATTCAATCAAAGATAAACTGTCATAATTAAAGTCTTTGTAATCCAAAAGAGTGGGCACATCACTAGCTAGAGTTTTTACCTCTCCAAACCCACTGTTATCAATTTTTTCAACAAGATTTTCACCCTATGAATTATGAGGACGCCTTATAACTAAAGTTTACTCTTCTTCAGTCGTCTTATCATTAATTTTAACATTAATAAACAAGGAATCAATATAAGAAACACCAATCATTTTAACATCTTCATCATTACTATGAAAGCAATCAGGCGAAAACGCTCTTTCTAAGAATTATCTTTTAGCTCTTAGCATAGCTGTTCTTTTCTTAATTTCATCTATAGAAACATATAAAGCTTTAATTAATTCATTTATATCAACCTTGGGTGGAGAAATTTTAATCTTGAGATTTTCCACATCATGTGTAATTCTATCGATGCTCCTAGACATATCATCAAGTTTGCTCATTTTTTCTTCTATTGTAGTGTTGAAAACTTTTTGAGCATTAATAAATTCTTTAATATTACTTTCAAGATCAGAGGGCGTCCTATTATTATTAATAATAATAATAATAATAATTATACGAATTACCATAGGAATTACCATAATTATTAGAGGAACTTCCAGGAAAAGGCCTAGGATTAAAATTACCTCTATAAGCATTGTTATTAAAATTGTTTCTGTCGGTGTACTAGAATAGGGGTACCCTAGTACCCCGAACTTGTGCACAGGCAGTTGCAGCACCCCGCGGCAAGGCTTGCCAGGCGAACGCCAAGATCCTCCGTGGTTCCCTTGGAGCCATTCAAGAATAAAGTATTTAAGCTCAGGAGACAAGGCCCCGGCAAGAGGAGCTTGCCGGGAAGGCCAACCAAGGCACTGCAAGGAACTTGCCGCGATGTGCCACGCGCTCCGGCAAGGCAACAAGGCCCCGGCAAGAGGAGCTTGTCGGGAAGACCAACCAAGGTACCTCGAGGCCCGGTGAGCGACAAGCTTCAGGACCCGACAAGATAACAACAGCGGCAAGGCGCTTGCCGCGGCAGGCGGCCACTCTGTGCCCACACTCCAGCGCATCCACCAACATGTCGCTCTGGGGGCCTCTCCAGGCGCGCGTGGCGGGAGGCTGTGCAGCCAGCGGTGCGCAGTAGCATGCGAAGCTGACAAGATCGCCATCGTGGCGAACGGTGGCCCCCCTAATGGTCCTTTTTTGCACTGTTTGGGCGACCCAGACGGGCATTTAATGCCCTTGTCCCCTGCCGTCAGGGTTAGGTAGGGTGCACTATACAAGTAACTGTACCAACCACCCCACTTTTTACATTTGTACCCTTCTCTGCGTTGCCACCTGTCGGTGACCCCTTGAGCATATAAAAGGAGGCCCATGCGCAACGTAGGGGGGGGGGTCGATTCATTCGTGAGCCATAAAACACTTAGCTCTCGCGAGCAAGAACATAATAGAACCAGACAAGCAGCAGTAGGAGTGTTATCTCTCCGGAGAGCTCCGAAGCTGGGTAAACTGCTCGTGTGCTTCGCCTCGATCTGCTCTTCGTGCGATCTCCGCCCCCTGCCGAACCGAAAGGGGCCCGGTCCGCCGGCCCCATAAGTGTTCGTGGATCAGTTTCCCCGACATATTTGGCGCGCTTTCCTATTTGGGGTCAAGAGTGGTGTTGATGGTGAAGGTACCACCAGCGCCGTCCTCCTTGGCGGACACCTTCTTGGTCTCTGGTGGAGCTGTCATTGCCTTCTTACACTTGCCGGTGGAGCTCGATGGTGCGTCCTCGACGGTAGCGCAGCACTCCGAAGAGGTGCGCTTGCCGGAGTGGGCATCAGAACTCTTGCCGGACTTGGTCTTCTTCTTCCCCCCGGGAGCTTCAGCGGCAAGTGTCTTGCATTCTGCTGCGGCTGCCGCTTCCCGGTAGATCTTGTCGGCACAGATAAGAGCATCCTTCTTGTCGCTAGGGACAGAGATGACACTTATCGGGCCTGGCATTTTCAGTACGTTGTACGCATAGTGAGAGGCTGCCATGAACTTGGCGAGTGCCGGACGGCCAAGGATTCCATTGTAAGGTAATGGAAAGTCAGCAACATCAAATGTGACCCTCTCAGTCCTGAAGTTCAGCTCGCTGCCAAATGTTACCGGCAACGTGATCTTTCCCTTCGGCTTGCTTCTTCCCGGGTTGATTCCTTGAAATGTACCGGTCTCTTCGAGCTCGCTGTCAGGGATCTGGAGTTTCTGGAGCACCGCGGAGGAGATCAGGTTCAAGCCGGCCCCGCCGTCAACTAGCATCTTAGTGACCTTGAGGTTGCGGATTGTTGGTGAAACCAACATCGGCAAGCACCCGACCGCAGTTATGCGACCAGGGTGGTCCTCAATATCAAAGATGATAGGCGTGCTGGACCATTTCAGAGGCTTGCGTGACTCGACGGGTGGTTCTGCTGCATTAACTTCCCGCACCCACTGCTTGAGCTGGCGGTGCGAGGTGTGCAGAGAAGCACCACCATCAACGCACAGGACCTCTGTGGCTTTCTAGAACTCCTGCTCATCAGTCTCCTCATCATCCATGTCTTCATTGTCGTCGTCATCTTCATCCTTGTCGCGGCCGCAAGGAGGTCTGTCTCCTTGCCGCTGCTTGGCCTTGCCGCGGCGTCCTCCTCGGCCGGGACGTTTCTTGCCGGATCCCCCAGCACCCTCCTGGGCCTTCTCCTTGTCGCGCCGCTCGTATTCAGCTTTCTGTTGCTCAACAAGCTGCTCGACTTTCTTACAGTTCTGGAGATCATGGCCCTTGGTGCGGTGGATCTTGCAATACTGCTTGTTGGTGCCGTCCTGCTTGTCGGCGACTGCCACCTCCGCGGCAACCTCCTTGCCGGAGTCACCAGCTTTGGCTTCCTTGGCGCCACTACCGTTGCTCCACCCGTTTGCTCCAACGGTGGCGGGAGTGACATGGACGGAGCGGCTGCCGCCGAAGTCTTCTTCTTTGGTGGCATGTTGATGAAGGGAATGAAGATCTAGCTCGTGTGAACGCCGGATCTAGGCAGTGGAGCGCCAAGAATTCATCGCAGAAGAAATCAAGAAGTTGGAAGCAGCAGGCCTTGTCAGAGGAGTGCTCCATCCCACATGGTTGGCCAATCCTGTTGTCGTGCGCAAGGCTAACGGGAAATGGAGGCTTTGTATTGACTTCACTGATGTTAATAAAGCTTGTCCCAAAGACCCATTTCCCTTGCCGCGCATTGACCAGATTGTCGACTCCACAGCCGGATGTGATTTGCTTTCATTTCTTGATGCATACTCAGGATACCATCAGATCTTCATGGCAGAGGAGGATGAAGAGAAAACCACATTTATCACCCCGTGTGGCACGTACTGCTTCATACAGATGCCTTTCGGTTTGAAGAATGCTGGTTCAACATTCGCAAGGGTAGTCCACCACGCTTTTGAGCCGCAGATGCACAGAAATGTGGAAGCCTACATGGATGACATAGTGGTCAAAAGCAAGAACAGGGCGACCCTGATTCAAGATTTAGACGAGACATTTGCAAATCTGCGCAGGATCAACCTCAAGCTTAACCCCGAGAAGTGCGTGTTTGGAGTCCCATCCGGCCAGCTTCTCGGGTTCTTCGTGTCTTAGCGGGGAATTGAAGCCAATCCCGACAAGATCAAGGCCATTAAGCAGATCGAAGCACCAAAGCGCATCAAGGATGTACGAAGGCTTGCCGGTTGCGTGGCTGCTCTCAGCAGGTTTATCTCTAGATCTGCTAAGCGCGCCCTGCCATTTTTCAAAATTTTGAAAAAGGCAGGTCCAATGAAATGGACTCCGGAGGTGGAGGCTGCGCTGCAGGACTTGAAGAGATACCTGTCCTCCACTCCAATACTTGTCGCACCTAAGCCGCAAGAGAAGTTGCTGCTGTATATAGCGGCAACCAATCAAGTGGTTAGTGCTGCGTTAGTGGCGGAGAGGGAGGCAGATGATGAGCCAGCAACCACGGCAGATGCATCCAGCGACAAGCAGGGGGCTTCGCCGACAAGCTCTGGTCCCGACAGAGATGGATCTGCGCAGGAGCATGATAAGATGCAGAAGAGAATGGTGCAGCGTCCAGTTTACTTTGTCAGTTCCCTTCTACAGGGGGCTAGATCAAGGTACTCTGGTGTGCAGAAGTTGCTTTTCGGCCTCCTCATGGCCTCGAGAAAGCTGCGCCATTACTTCCAAGCACATGAGATCACAGTCGTCACTCGCTTTCCGCTGAAGAGGATACTGCAAAATCCAGAAGCGACAGGCAGGATTGTCGAGTGGGCGCTGGAACTGTCAAGCTTTGGCCTCAAGTTTGAGAGCACTTCAACTATCCAAAGCAGGGCATTGGCAGAGTTCATAGCAGAATGGACGCCAACACCAGATGAAGAAATTCCAGAGACGAGCATCCCCGTCAAAGAGGCAAGCAAAGAGTGGCTGATGTACTTTGATGGTGCCTTCTCGCTGCAAGGCGCCGGTGCGGGCGTGCTGCTTGTCGCGCCCACCGGAGAGCACCTCAAGTACGTAGTCCAGATGCACTTTCCCAAGGAGCAAGCAACCAACAATACTGCAGAGTATGAAGGATTGCTTGCCGGTCTCAGAATTGCAGCAGACCTTGGGATCAAGAAGCTCATTGTCAGGGGTGACTCACAGCTTGTCGTCCGCCAAGTGAACAAGAACTACCAGAGTCCATTGATGGAAGCATATGTTGATGAAGTGAGGAAGCTAGAAGAGCACTTTGACGGCCTACAGATGGAGCATATCCCAAGAGCTCAGAATGACATTGCTGATGGCCTGTCAAAGTGCGCCGCACTAAAGTTACCTGTGGAACCAGGGATCTTTGTGCTCAAGTTGACTCAACCATCCGTAACACCATCAACTGGACAAAGCAAGAAGAGGAAGTTGATTTCTGGTGACTACTTTCCGGCAGAGCTCCCTGAAGCCGCCGCCAAGAAAGTCCCCAAGATCAACACCAAGGTTGCTGAGGGGCAGTCTGCTCCGGCAAGCCTTATGGTTTGTTCCGTTGAAGCAGACGCTCCCGACAAGTTTTGCTCCGGCAAGCTTGCCGGGGAACATCAAGCTCCGGCAGGGCCGCAAGTCCTTGTCGTGGAAGCGGATGTTCCCGCAACAGCAGATGTGCCTTTAGTCCTTGTTGTCGAGCCACAAGCTCCAGCATGGGCACAGCAGATTGTCCATTTCCTTCAGACAGGAGAACTTCCCGAAGAGCAAGAAGAAGCGGAAAAAGTAGCCCGGCAGTCAAGTATGTACCAGTTTGTCGATAGCATACTGTACAGAAGAAGACTCAACAGTGTGAAATTGAAGTGTATTTGCCGGGAAGATGGACAAAAGCTGTTGGCAGAGATACATGGAGGCATATGTGGCCACCACATTGGCGCAAGAGCACTTGCCGGCAAAGCTTTCCGGCAAGGTTTCTTTTGGCTGACAGCCCTCCAGGATGCAACTGCACAAGTAACCAAGTGTGAAGCGTGCCAGTTCCACTCCAAACAGATACACCAGCCAGCTCAAGCTCTCCAGACGATCCCTTTATCCTGGCCATTTTCGGTCTGGGGGCTCGATATCCTCGGCCCTTTCCCCCGAGCTGTCGGGGGCTTTGAGTACTTGTACGTCGCAATCGACAAGTTCACAAAGTGGCCGGAAGTGCAGCCAGTGAGAAAGGTGACAGCACAGTCAGCAGTCAAGTTCTTCAGGTCAATTGTTTGCCGTTTCGGGATCCCTAACAGGATCATCACCGACAACGACACGCAATTCACGAGCCGCACCTTCATGCAGTACGTCCAAGACCTTGGCGCCAAGGTCTGCTTCGCTTCTGTTGCTCATCCAAGAAGCAACGGTCAAGCAGAGAGGGAAAATGCTGAAGTGCTGCGCGGGCTCAAGACCAGAACTTTCGACAGGCTGCACAAGTGCGGAAGAAACTGGATCGAGGAGCTGCCAGTGGTTCTTTGGTCGATCAGAACAACGCCAAATCGAGCCACTGGCCAGACGCCTTTCGCTCTAGTCTATGGAGCAGAGGCAATTCTCCCCACGGAACTCGTATACGGATCGCCTCGAGTGCTCGCTTATGATGAGCTTGAGCAAGAACATCTGCGACAAGACGATGCGCTGCTCCTTGAGGAAGATCGTCTTCAGGCTGCTGTACGAGCTGCTCGATACCAGCAAGCTTTGCGCCGCTACCATAGCCGCAAAGTTAAGCCAGAAGCTTCGAGGAAGGCGACCTTGTTCTTCGGCGCGTTCAGTCCGCCAAGAATTCCAACAAGTTGACGCCGAAGTGGGAAGGCCCTTATCGGGTGAAACGAGTCACAAGGCCCGGCGCTGTCCGCCTTGAGACCGAAGATGGCATTCCAGTGAGCAACTCCTGGAACATAGAACATCTTCGTAAGTTTTTCCCGTAGGGCGCGGTTGCCGGAACCCGTTCCGGCAACAACCTTTTGTACAAGTCTTGCCGCTGTTGCATGTAATCCTTTGTACAAAGCCGGGCGCAGATCCTGTGCATAAATAGAACCCCATGTGCTCCGCACAACTTGTCCATTTCATGCATTAGTTTCTTTCTTGCATGCGTTATCTGACACTTTGTGCAGCACCTACATCCGGTAAGCAATAACGAGCCGAAGGGCTCCATATCATTATTTTCTCTTCTTTCTTCTTTTTCAACAAAGGAAAAGAAGGTTCCCTCGCACACAAGTTTGCCGGGGGGAAGGAGAAGATTGTGGTATGGACCAGGCGTCGTTCAAGCAAAGTTTTGCCTTGCCAGGAAGCAAACGACAGAAAAGCTAAGTTGCCAAAGTTTGAGCAATCAATTTTTAAATTTTCGAGTTATCTTCCTCGAACGACCCTGCTTTGTATGGAAAACCTGTGCGCGGAGGAACCAACTCGTGGCTAGTTGCGCCCTTACTTTGTTTCGAGTCCGCTCAACAACTTAAGTGTGCTGCATCTAGTCGCGACAAGGTTTCTTGTCGGAAGCAGCGCCGCCAGCAGGCTGCTGACGTTCCGCACTCAGCGCTCGCGGCTCGGGCGCCTGCGCCGACAAGTTCCCTAGAAGCGTAGGGTAAAAACATACAAAGGAAGGAATCTAGTAGAGGAAATAACATAGCAATTGATAACAGAAATAAAGTTATATTACAAGATAACTTGTCGCAGCTCTAACAGACTGTTTTCATAACATGATTAGCAGCGACAAGGGAAAAGAAGAAATGGGCGGCCTAGTCTACGCGGTCCGCCCTCAACCCTCTTGATCTCGCTCACCTTGTCCACAATGGGTGCGACAAGGGCCTTGAGTGCGTCCCGATCGGCGTCTGGCGGCAAGGACTTGAGGACGTTGGTGAAGCTGAGGCCTGGATTGCGGAAGGCCACCTTCATCAGCACCTTCTGGAGAACCCCGGCGCAGATTTTGCGCGACTCGTCGGCCAGCTGCTTTGGGATCCTTTCCCGGAGCCGCTGGAGTGCCGTCTCCATGCCCTTGAAGAACAGGCTGAGCTTGATGCTGGGTTGGAGATTCTCGTCGGAGGGATACCCAAAGTCCTCCATCCCCAGCTGCGCCAGCTCCTCGTTGATGACTGCGGCAATATTCACCAGACCCTCGGTCCAGTGCTCCACAGTATCTCTGAACGAGTTCTGGGTAACTGCGATGCTCTCCAGCAGCGCCTTGTCAGCTTTGACCTTCTCCGACAAGGTCTTCTCCCGCTCCTTGGCGGCCTCCAGCGTCTGCATCAGCGTGGCCAGCTTCAACTCCAGGACCGCGTTGGAATCCTTGGCGGCGCTGAGCTCCTTGCCCCTCTCAGCGAGAAGACCCTGCAGCTCACCGTGGGCGGCAGCATCCTTCTCACGCTCACGCTTGAGCGCGGCAAGCTCCTCGCCGCTCTTCCCGATATTGGCCTCCAGCTGCGCCGCCTTCTCCTCCAGCTCTTTCTTGGCAGCCTCTGCGATTGCGGCAGCGTCCTTTGCCTCCTTGAGCGCCCCGCCAAGTGCTTGCTCGCGCTCGGTGAGCTCCTCCTCGTAGCTGTCGAGGTTGGCCTTCCGCTGCACCAATTCTCCTTCTCGCGCGGACTGCTTCTCGGCGGCCAGCCTTTGTTCCTCCTCAGCTTCGGCCTTCTCAAGAAGGAAGGTCATGCGCTCCTCGTCGAGTTGCTCCCGCTCCTGTGCCAGGGACCGGAGAGCCTCTTGATTGTGGTCCCGGAGCTCCTCCGCGCGCTTCTCCATATCCACTCCCGCCTTCGCGACAAGCGCTTCTCGGGAAGCCAGTTTGGCTTGTCGGGCACGGTAGAGTGACAGCAGCTTCCGCAATAGCTGCTCCTCCTCAGGCTCGCCACTGCTTCTGCTGGGCGCGTCGACCAACAACAGCCCGGCGGAGGCGAGCAGCTCCTCATCGAAAGTTTCCCCCTCGACCGGCGCCCTGGAGCTCGACGCCCAGGGTAGCTTGATGAAGATATCATCGCCGGCCTTCAAGTAGGCGCCGGGCTGGGGCTCTTCAGAGCCTGGCTCCGCAGAAGCGGCAGAGGGATCGGTGGTCGGTGCAGCGCCTGGCGCTCCTGCGGCCTCAGGGTCGTCAGTGCGATCACCCGACCCCTCGCCGGCTTCTGCGGCGGCAGCCTTGGCGGCCTCCTCGCCGGCGGCCTCATCAGCACCAGTCCCTTCCTC
Source organism: Triticum aestivum (assembly GCF_018294505.1). Taxonomy (NCBI): domain Eukaryota; kingdom Viridiplantae; phylum Streptophyta; class Magnoliopsida; order Poales; family Poaceae; genus Triticum; species Triticum aestivum. Next base: position 352,528,647 of record NC_057794.1, read on the forward strand.
GCCAGCGCCCTCTGTCTCCATTGGCTCAGCCGCAGATGGGTCTGAAGAACGAAGAAGGGAGAAAAATCAATCAAAAATCCAAGAGAAGAAAATCAGAAGAAGAAGAACCCAAGGGAAAGTTTTTGGACAAGTGAATTACCTGTGCCAAGATCTGCAGTTGCGGTCTCGGCCGCCGCAGGATCGACGGTGCTGCCCCTTGCCAGAGAGTTTTCCCTTGCCGGAGAGCGCTCCCTTACCGGGAACCCCTCCCTTGGCGGCGTAGTCGAAGCAGATGGCACTTCGGGACCAGCTTCCGGGCGCTCCTGATGTGGCTGCTCTGCTCCTACACAAATCAACAAGCAAGATATCAACAAAGGAAAAAGCACTCATGCGCGCCCGACAGCAGAAAGCTAACTATGAACTTACGCTGGGGGCTGCGCTGGGGGCTGCTTTGAGGAGTGATTGCCGGGTCCGTCAAGGTGGTCTCGGACCCACCCCCTGCTGACACGGTGGGGTCATCTTCGATGACAATCACCGCGGCCTTGGCCCTCTTCGCCGCTCTCTGGGCCAGCGTCCTGAAAAGAAAGGAGTCCAGATTGAAGCAAGTCAGATACAAGATAAAAACAGCAAGATTGAAGAACTACAAGAGCACCAAAGAAACTTACTCTTCTTCCTCCTCGTCGGAGCTGAGCGCGGAAAGATCGAAGTCCGGCTCCCCTCCGGTGCGGTGAGGCAGAGGAGTAGGATCCCTTGCCCGCTTGGCGGGGGCGGTGGCGGTGGCCCGGGAAGATCCCGCTCCAGTTGCCGCTGCTGCGTGAGGCGCTCCCGCGGCAACATTGCTTGCCGCGGTAGAGCGTGTCGCACGGCTTGGCGGCTGTTGACCCGGCTGCCGCCCCGCTACGTCCGCGGCCCTGCGAAGACGCCTTCTTGGCGGGGCCGGGGGCTCCGCCTGCGGCAAGCCTTCTGAAGGCTCGTGCTCTTCCTCGCCGGCCTCGCTCGGCTCAGCTTCAGAGCCGGCAAGCTCTTCCTCGCCAATGAACTCCGCACGCTCGGCAAGGTTTGCCGCCTCTGCCGCCTCCGCCTCCTCCACAGTGAACCCGAACACGCCCGCGGCAGCTGCGGCCGCAACCTCTTCCGCCCTAGTGGCGATGCGCTGCAGCTCCTCGTCGGTGGTGTCACGGGTGAGGCTCTTCTGCTTGTCAGTGTGGACCGGCACTTCTTCCAAGTTGTCGAAGAACGCTTGCACGACGTCATCCGCAGGCTCTTGCCAAGTTGGAACGATTCCGTGTGAATCGCACAACGGCATCATGGCGCGGATCCGGTCAAGCGAAGAATTGTTGCACAATGGAACGACGCCCCTCGGCAGCGTGAATGGGTGCTGGGGGTCGCGTTTGAACAACTCCAGGAGCATTGCATCCAGCTCCAAGACGGTGAAGTTGTAGTTGAGGCCCGGCCGCAGCCTCATGATGTCCGCCGAGTTCTTGAATTCCCAGGCGGGCCTCCCCCTCTCCTGCAGGGGGGCGATGCGGCGGCGGAGGAAATCTGCGCCTACAGCGCCTACAGTGAGCCCGGCAAGCCTGAGGCGAAGGATCCTAGTAATGGCGATCTTCAGCCTCTCGTCTTCCGGGGCCACGTTGCTCCAGTCATTGCCGCGCACTATTGGAGCTTGGCGCACGGCGGTGAAGGGCTGCGGATTCTCCTCGACGATCCAGCACCACTCCGCTCTCCACTCATCCCACTTGCTGCGGAGCTCACCCTCCAAGTACGCCTCCTTCTTGCCGACTCTCGAGATCCAGGCGATCCCTCCGGCAAGCGGCTCTCCTCTCTCTACCCGAGGTATGAAGAAGTGGCGGAAAAGGGCAACACTGGGGTGGACTCCGACAAAGTTTTCGCACAAATGTGCGAAAACTGCCATGGTCAGAACGGCGTTGGGGGTGAAATCAAGGAGGCGGAAGCCGTAGGTGTTCATGATATCGCAGAAGAACTCCGAGAAGGGCGGGCAGAGCCCGCAATAGAAGAACAGCGCGAAGAATGGGTACCCGTTTGGAGCCAGCTCCGAAGCAGCGGCCGGGAGTACCCTCGTGCGCGGATGCGCCCGCGTCTCCGTCGCCCAAAAGAGGTAGAAGTACTCCCTCAGCTCCTTCACGCCGAGCTGGGGGGAGAAGATCGCCCGCTCCTTCCGCAGCGCCGCGAGCCGCTGCGCCTCGGCCGACTTCACGCCCTTTCCCTTGTCGGCTTTCGGAGCCATGGCGGAGGTGGTGGGGGAGGTCGACGGCGTTGGTGATGCTGGTGGCAATGGGGGGCGGAGCGCTGCTCTCTCGGCTTCGAGAAGAAGGGGGGGAGCGGCGGAGGTTCGTGAAGATGGAGTAGTAGCAACCAGCGAGGGGGAACGAACTGCCCCTGTTTCCTCTGCTTATAAAGAGGGACGGGGCGGACGTTTCGCCCTTCCGAATAAAGAACCACCCACGATCTCTCCCACGATGCCGCATTCAACGCGTGCCGTTAGGGGAGAGCGCGGTGGATACGGAGCGAGATTCGGCGTGGCCCAGTCCGCGTGTGCCCGTGCCCTGTCTTGGGCCTGGCCCAACAGCGCTCGGCACCGTGTCTGGCCCAGGCCCGGGGGCTCCTGTCGGTGTACTAGAATAGGGGTACCCTAGTACCCCGAACTTGTGCACGGGCAGTTGCAGCACCCCGCGGCAAGGCTTGCCGGGCGAACGCCAAGATCCTCCGTGGTTCCCTTGGAGCCATTCAAGAACAAAGTATTTAAGCTCAGGAGACAAGGCCCCGGCAAGAGGAGCTTGCCGGGAAGGCCAACCAAGGCACTCCAAGGAACTTGCCGCGACGCGCCACGCGCTCCGGCAAGGCAACAAGGCCCCGGCAAGAGGAGCTTGCCGGGAAGACCAACCAAGGTACCTCGAGGCCCGGTGAGCGACAAGCTTCCGGACCCGACAAGATAACAACAGCGGCAAGGCGCTTGCCGCGGCAGGCGGCCACTCTGTGCCCACGCTCCAGCGCATCCACCAACGTGTCGCTCTGGGGGCCTCTCCAGGCGCGCGTGGCGGGAGGCTGTGCAGCCAGCGGTGCGCAGTGGCATGCGAAGCTGACAAGATCGCCATCGTGGCGAACGGTGGCGCCCCTAACGGTCCTTTTCTGCACTGTTTGGGCGACTCAGACGGGCATTTAATGCCCTTGTCCCCTGCCGTCAGGGTTAGGTAGGGTGCACTGTACAAGTAACTGTACCAACCACCCCACTTTTTACATTTGTATCCTTCTCTGCGTTGCCACCTGTCGGTGACCCCTTGAGCATATAAAAGGAGGCCCATGCGCAACGTAGGGGGGGGGTCGATTCATTCGTGAGCCAGAAAACACTTAGCTCTCGCGAGCAAGAACATAATAGAACCAGACAAGCAGCAGTAGGAGTGTTATCTCTCCGGAGAGCTCCGAAGCTGGGTAAACTGCTCGTGTGCTTCGCCTCGATCTGCTCTTCGTGCGATCTCCGCCCCCCGCCGAACCGAAAGGGGCCCGGTCCGCCGGCCCCATAGGTGTTTGTGGATCAGTTCCCCCGACAGTTTCGCGAGACAAAATTCACATCTACGAGATCATTATTTTTCTTAATCAAAGTAGACAAAGGCAAATCATTAGGATCAATTGGAGCATTTTTACTAGCAACCAATTTCATAAGCGCGTCAACTTTATCACTCAAAGTACTAATTTCTTCAACATAATTAACCTTTTTAGTAGTAGGTGCTCTTCCGGGATGCCATTGTGAATAATTAGCCATAATATTATCAAGCAATTTAGTAGCTTCACCCAAAGTAATCTCCATAAAAGTACCACCAATGGAATCTAAAAGATTTCCATAAACAAAATTCAATCATGCATAAAATTTTTGTATGATCATCCACAAATTTAAACCACGAGCAGGGCAGTTTGTTATCATCAACTTCATACTTTCCCAAGATTGGGCAACATGTTCATGCTCAAGTTTCTTAAAATTCATAACTTGGTTTCTAAGGGAAATAATTTTCAAAGGCGGAAAATACTTAGTAATAAAGCATCTTTGCACTTATCCCAAGAATCAATACTATTTCGTGGCAAAGATGAAAACCAAATTTTTGCATGACCCCTCAAAGAAAAAGGAAATAATTTTATTTTCATGATATCATTGTCGACATCCTTTTTCTTTTGCATATCACACAATTCTACGAAATTGTTTCGATGGGACGCGAATCCTCATTAGGATTATCGAAAAATTGCTTTTTCATAACAAGATTCAACAAAGCGGCATTAATATCATAAGACTCCGCACTAGCGGTGGGAGGAGCAATTGGAGTACTAATAAAATCATTATTATTAGTATTGGAAAAATCACACAATTTGGTATTATGAATTCTCTATCGATCCTGAGTTAATTATTTTGGTTGAATCTGATCCTTTCCATGGTTATGAATCTGAAACTGTTTTGGCACATCTTACTAAGTTGAATGATATAACCACCCTATTTTCTCATGAGGAAAAATTCGCTATTACTATATTCTTAAGTTGTTTCCTTTCTCAGTAAAGGGTGATGCTTAGATATGGTTTAATTCTCTCGCTCCTGGTTGTGTGCATAGTCCCCAGGATATGATCTATTACTTCTCTGAAAAATATTTTCCTGCTCATAAGAAACAAGCTGCTTTACAGGAAATATTTAACTTTGTGCAAATTGAAGAAGAGAGTCTCCCACAAGCTTGGGGGAGGCTTCTCCAATTACTTAATGCTTTACCCGATCATCCTCTCAAGAAGAATAAAATACTTGATATCTTTTATAATGGACTAACTGATGCTTCTAGGGAGCACCTAGATATCTGTGCTGTTTGTGTTTCCAAGGAACAAACTGTTGAGCAAGTCGAGAAACTATTGAATAATATATTGAGCAATGATAATGATTGCACTCTTCCCGAACCAACTCCTAATCCAACTCCGAAGAAAAGACGTATTCTATTTCTGAGTCCTGAAGATATGCAAGACGCAAAGAAATCTATGAATGAAAAAGGTATTAAAGCTAAAGATGTTAAGAATTTACCACCCATTCAAGAGATACATGGTGTTAATATTCCGACATAGGTATAAGAGGTAAATTCTCTCTATAGATTTGATGAAGGTGATATTCCTTATAAAAAGTCTGCTAGTCAATGCTTGGATGAATTTGATAACTTCATTGCTAAACAAGAAAACTTCAATGCGTATATTAGTAGACAATTAAAAAGTAATGCTTATATGCTTGAACGCTTGGGTGATTATATATGTAGAACTGTTAATGATCTTAAGCTTAGTAGTAAACATGCTTTGTAAAAGCTCAAGTAGAACAAGTACTTAAGGCACAAGATGATTTGCTCAATGAGATGAATAGTAAGAACAATGATCATGTTGTTAGAGTTATGACTAGAGGTGGTAAAATGACTCAGGAACCTTTGTATCCTGAAGTCATCCTAAGAGAATTGAGCAATATTCTCAGAGAGTTAATACTAATGCACCTAGTCCTTCTAGTAAAAAGAAAGGAAAATTGATAGGACTTTGCATGCTTCTAATGAACCTGTTTTAGACACCCTCGAGAATCCCAATGATATTTCTATTTCTGATGCTGAGACACAATCTGGTAATGAGCATGAACCGAGTGATAATGTTAATGATGATGTTCATGCTGATGCTCAACCTAGTAATGATAATGATGTGGAGATTGAACCTGCTATTGATCTTGATAACTCACAACCCAAGAATAAATGTTATGATAAGAGAGACTTCGTTGCAAGGAAGCATGGTAAAGAAAGAGAACCATAGGTTCAGAAACCCATGCCCTTTCCTCCTAAACCATCCAAGAAAAAGGATGATGAGGATTTTGAGCACTTTGTTGAAATGCTTAGACCTGTGTTTTTGCGTATGCGTTTGACTGATATTTTGAGAATGTCTCCTTATGCCATGTATATGAAAGAAATTGTTACTAATAAAAGAAAGATACTGGAAGCTGGAATTTCCACCATGCTTGCTAATTATACTTTTAAGGGTGGAATACCAAAGAAATTAGGAGGTCGAGGAATACCAACTATACCATGCTCCATTAAAAGAAACTGTGTTAAAACTGCTTTATGTGATTTGGGAGCTGGTGTTAGTGTTATGCCTTTCTCTTTGTATCGTAGACTTGATTTGAAGCAGTTGACACCAACTAAAATCTCTTTGCAAATGGCTGATAAATCAACTGCTATACCCATTGGTATTTGTGAGGATGTGCCTGTTGTGGTTGCAAACGTTACTATCTTAACAGACTTTGTTATTCTTGATATTCCCGACAGTATGTGGATCATCCTTGGTAGACCCTTTTTGAATACTGCAGGGGCTGTTATTGATTGCAACAAGGGCAATGTTACTTTTCATGTTAATGGTAATGAGCATACAATACACTTTCTAAAGAAACAACCTCAAGTGAATATCATCAATTCTATTGGAAAATTTTCAACTATTGCTATTGGAGGTTTTGAATTCCCTCTTCCTACTGTCAAAAAGAAATATGATATTCTTATTGTTGGGGACATGCATATTCCCGTTGAGGTAACCTAGTGATTATTTAGAAATTCTCCGGTTTCATGTCATTCGGATGAAGTTTGTTAATGAGACTTGATCAACCTTGTTAATGGATTCCATTTGATGGGCATGAGATGGATGAATTTAGAAAGCACAACTTTCTGTACCCACTTTTTACTTTCCATTATTTAGAATAAATAAAGCAAAATGGTATTATTTGTCTGTTTTCTGAATTATCCATGCAATAAAAAATGTCCCGAAAATAAAAGTTCTCCAAATGCCCTGAAAATTTAGTATGATTTTTATAGAATATTTGAGAATTTCTGGCACTGAGAACACACCAGGGGGATGCACCAATGGACCACAAGGGTGGAGGGTGCGCCCCCTGCCTTGTGGGTCCCATGTGGATCCCTCTCACTTATTCTAGCACCCATTCACTTCGTCTTCCTCCAGAAAAAATCATCCTATTGCTCAAACCCGTGTTCTTGCTTATCTTGCTGCCATTTTCGATCTCCTTGTGCAAACCTCCATTTGCAAAACTGTTTTGAGGGATTGTTCTTCAGTATGTGACTCCTCCAATGGTCCAATCAGTTTTTGTTCTAGTGCTTTATATATTGCAATTTTTTGCTCTTGTGGTGACCTTGTTCTTGAGCTTGCATGTCAAATTTATATGGTCCAAAGTAGTTTTGATGCATGATATAGCCTCTAGACACTTGTAGGGGTAGTTGCTATCCATCTTGTTAAGTTTTTTCCACTTTTATTTTGAGTCACTAAAAATACAGAAATTTTCAGAGAAAATAAATGATGAAAAGATGGTTGAGAGGCTCTTCAAGCCGGGGTTCAAAGGAAAATGAAAATGAAGAGAAGAAGAAGCCCAAGTACAACCTTCCTCGCACCGCGGAGGTTCGACCGTGTGAATGGCCAAGTGATGCATTCTTGAAGGCGGTTAGAATTTATGAGGAGTTCTATTATTTGGCTGAGAATGCAGGCATCACCAACTTCCTCCATGATAAGTGTGATCAGTACCTCCTACTCACTAATACCTTCGTGCAAAATTTTCACTTTCATGCTAGGAAATCACCACCCACGGTAGAGTTTCATTTATATGATGAGCATAAGGAGATGTCGCTTTATGATTTTTGCAAGGTTTGCAAATTACCTTATGAGGGTAGCGTCAGTGAACCAAGTCCTAGAGATGTGGAAGATTTTATTGATGAAGAGAGAGGAGTGTCGGAGGCGAGAGTGGCTAGTTTACATTTTTCTTGTTTTACGCTATTACTCATTATTTGTGGGAAGATATTTAATTGGTCGTGGGGAAAGTGGAGGCCTTAGTGCCCTTGACCTCGCTATTTTGCGCCATGCTTTACTTCATGATAGAACTTTTAGTTTGGGCGCCATTGTTGATCGACGGTTGAGTTTAAACCGTTCGAGGGTCCTATCTTTGGAGGTATCTAAGCCTCCCGCCATGCTAGACGCTTTGAGATACCCATTAGGCACAATGAGGAAGAGGAGATGCTGGTACCCACTAGATACTTAGATTGTAACAGTATGGTAGCACATGATTTTATTAGTGATGATAAGGACAAACGAACCTGGTATTCGGCCAGAAGACTTGTCAGATTATTACTTTGCCTGCAACTTCTTTGTTCACTATTCATTAAGGCAGGTACCTCATTTTCGCCGAGGACATTTATGCATACTGGGAGCGGACGCGATCACTAGTTCCTGAGCCAGAACCATCACCTGATTCATATGAGGAGTCTATTTATCAGTGGGAGCCACAGGAGCTCTCTAACCAGTGGAACCCTCAGGATCCTCCTCAGTAACCAGGAGAGGGCTACTTTGATCCGTGGGCATAGACCAACTTAGGCCAAAAGCCTAAGCTTGGGGGAGTACATATTTCTCACCGACATTACATTCATGTCACACACTCATTTTAGTTGTCGGTGTTCATACTTTTTCATTGTATCATCCACGCTAGTTTATTTTATTTTTCTTGCTTTCTTCTTGTGTGTTTGAAAAACTTTGAGAAAATCCAAAAATATTAGTTGTAGCTTCCTTTTTAGTTTTCCTTTCCATGTTTATTTAGTAGTATTTAAAGAAAACTCAAAAAGATTTCTCGTTCTTCTTAAACTTGCTGGGAGCTTTCCCGTGTAAAGAGTTTTTCTCGTTCTTGTTTTACTTTCTTCAGAAAAACAAAAACTCAAAAAAATATTTCAGTGTGTTTCTTTGAAATTCTTTTTTCCTTCCTTTGGGTCAAGAGGAGAAGACCACGATGAAAATGTTGAGTGGCCCTCATATGCATTATTGTTGATCTAACAGAGAACCCATATTACATTGTCTTCTCCTTTGAATAAATGTTTATAGATTCCAGCTTAGTCCAATGCACGTGCACGCTTATTATTATTCACACCATTCGGTCGTGCAAGTGAAAGGCAATAATGACGATATATGATGAAATGATTGAGATGGGGAAAAGCTGGTATGAACTCGACCTATTTTGTTTTTATAAATATGATTAGTTCATCGTTCTTGATTCAACCCATTATGAATGAAACATGTTTGTAATGACAATTAGAGATTATAGTTACTCATGTCATGCTTAACTAGCTAGGATTTTATAATGGGTTGTCTTGAGTGCCAACATGCAAATTAAAATGGTTGTGATGTGGTATGATAGGATGGTATCCTCCTTTGAATGATTTAAGTGGCTTGACTTGGCACATGTTCACGCATGTAGTTGAATCAAAATCAACATAGCCTTCACGATATTTATGTTCATGGTGATTTATATCCTACTCATGCTTGCATTCAATGTTGGTTATTCTCAATGCATGTTTATGACTGTTGTCGCTCTCTAGTTAGTCGCACCTCAATCTTTTCCTAGCCTTCACTTGTACTAAGCGGGATTACTGCTTGTGCATCCACTTCCATAAACCCAAAGTTGTTTCATATGGGTCCACCATACCTACCTATATACGGTATTTACCCGCCGTTCTAGGTAAATTTGCATGTGCCAAACTCTAAACCTTCAAATAATAATCTGTTTTGTATGCCCGAATCGCTCATTTAGCGACTGGGGGCTGTTAGTATCTTCCATGATTAGGTGGGCTATTCTCACGATGAGTGTTGATTCACTTTTCATTCATGAGAAAGTGGCTAGTATTTGGGATGCCTAGTTCCATGCTCGAAATCAAATCAAAATATAATTTTAAACAAAACTCCCCCAGGAATGTTGTTGGTATGGACGGTACCCGTTGTTTCGGACCAACTGTGGAGTGTGATTGTTGGTGGAGGGGGAGTGAAAACTTTACCATTCTGTTTGGGAACCGCCTATAATGTATCTAGCATGGAAGATACCAAGATCTCTTGGTTGTTATGTTGACAATGAAAGCATACCGCTCAAAATTATATTCATCTCTATTTTAAAGCTCGAGCTCTGGCACCTCTGCAAATCCCTGCTTCCCTCTGCGGAGGGCCTATCTATTTACTTTTATTGTCGAGTCATCGCCCTCTTATAAAAAGCACCAGTTAGAGAGCACCACTGTCATTTGTATGCTTTGCTATTAATTGATATTGAGTATGGCTATGACTGGATCTCTTTTACCATGAATTACAATGTCTAGTCAGTCCTTGATCTTTAGGGGTGCTCTGCATTTATGTTTTGCGGTCTCAGAAAGGGCTAGCGAGATACCCTTTTTTATATCATATCATGATTGTTTTGAAAAAGTGTTGTCATCCGAGATTTATTATTATTGCTCGCTAGTTGATTATGCCATTGATATGAGTAAATGTGAGACCTAAATGTTATTGTGAATATGGTTAGTTCATAATATTTGCTGAAAACCTGAATGTTGACTATACATATTTGCAACAACAAGATCAAACAGAGTTTGTAAAAGTTTTTCTTTATCACTTTCAGTTTTTCAACTGAATTGCTTGAGGACAAGCATTGGGTTAAGCTTGGGGGAGTTGATACGTCTCCATCGTATCTACTTTTCCAAACTCTTTTTCCCTTGTTTTGGACTCTATTTTGCATGATTTAAATGCAACTAACCCGGACTGACGCTGTTTTTAGAAGAATTGCCTTGGTGTTATTTTTGTGCAGAAATAAAAGTTCTTGGAATGACCTAAAAATTTACGGAGAATATTTTTGGAATACATAAAAGATACTGGTGAAAGAATCAACCAGAGGGGACCCACCAGCTGACCACAAGGGTGGGGGGCGCGCCCTACCCCCTAGGTGCGCCCCCTGCCTTGTGGGTCCCCTGGACCTCCACCAACCTCAACTCCAACTCTATATATTCACGTTTGGGGATAAAAAATCAGAGAGAAGGATTCATCGCGTTTTACGATATGGAGCCGCCGCCTCCTATTCTTCATCGGGAGGGCTGATCTGGAGTCCGTTCGGGGCTCCAGAGAGGGGGGGTCTGTCGCCATCATCATCATTGTCATCAACCTTCCTCCATCACCAATTTCATGATGCTCACCACCGTGCATGAGTAATTCCATCATAGGCTTGCTGGACGGTGATGGGTTGGATGAGATTTATCATGTAATCGAGTTAGTTTTGTTAGGGTTTGATCCCCAGTATCCACTTTGTTCTGAGATTGATGTTGCTATGACTTTGCTATGATTAATGCTTGTCACTAGGGCCCGAGTGCCATGATTTCAGATCTGAACCTGTTATGTTTTTATGAGTATATTTGTGTTCTTGATCCGATCTTGCAAGTTGTAGGCACCTATTACGAGTTATGATCCGCATACCCCTAGGTGACAATAATTGGGATTATTTTCGGTGATTACCATAGTTTGAGGAGTTCAAGTATTCACTAAGTGATAATACTTTGTTTTGGTTCTCTATTAAAAGGAGGCCTTAATATCCCTTAGTTTCCACTAGGACCTGCTGCCATGGAATGGTAGGACAAAAGATGTTATGCAAGTTCTTCTCCATAAGCACGTAGACTATATACGAAATACATGCCTACATTATATTGATGAATTGGAACTAGTTCTATGTCACCCTAGGTTATAACTGTTGCATGGAGAAAACTCAAATAATATTCATGGATAGGTCTGATCATAAACTCACAATTCATCGGATCCCAATAAACACACCGCAAAAATTCATTACATCAAATAGATCTCCAAGAACATCAAGGAGAATTGTATTGAAGATCAAAAAGAGAGAAGAAGCCATCTAGGTACTAGCTACGGACTCGTAGGTCTGTGGTAAACTATTCACACATCATCGGAGGGGCAACAAGGATGATGAAGAGCCCCTCCGTGATCGTTGCCCCCTTTGGCAGAGTGCCGGAAAAGGCCTCTAGATTGGATCTCGTGGTTCTCAAACTTGCTGCAGCGAAAAAAGTATATCGTTGACTCCCCTAGAGTTTCGGGGATTTTAGAGTATTTATAGAGGCGGAGGTAGGTCAAGGGGGTGCCTGTGGGCCCCACTACCCATCAGGGGGCGCTAGAGGCCCCTGGCACGCCCTAGTGTCTAGTGGGCCTCCATAGTCCTCCTCTCGTGTACTCAAGAAGCTTCCAGGGTCTCTTATCACCAGAAAAAAATATCCAAAAAGCTTCACGGCAATTGGACTTTGTTTGGTATTGATATTTTGCAAAGTAAAAAACAAGCAAAAAACAGCAACTGGCACTGGGCACTAGGTCAACAGGTTAGTCCGAAAAAATTATATAAAGTTGCTAGTAAATTTATATAGAACATCCAAGATTGGTACTTTAATAGCATGGAACAATAAAAAATTATAGATATGTTGGAGACGTATTAACCATCGGTTCAAGGGAATCTCCTCTCGTGGGTTCGATAACCCAGGGTTACCTCTGGGAAATAGGTGTGTGATACTCTTTCCTGTTCCAATACTGGATCAATAAAAGAAGGTATCAACAACACCACCTCTCTCACTCTGGTACTTTCCCAAGTGTTGGTTCCATGACCACGCTCACCGGAGTACAAACACTGGTGAGCCATTAACCAGTGGCTCTGCATGGTAATTATGTAAGGACCTAATGATGTGATTTTAGTTCCTAATTAAACGAGGCTAACTAGTAAGAAACAGTAGGATGGTTTTTTTTATTTTCTCCTTTCCTAATTTATTTTTTTCCGAGGTGGGTCCCACTAGTCAGGAGGGACAAAACAAACAAAACATAGGTCAAAGGCCTTTGACTATCAAGGGCATTTTGGACAAATGTTATGGACAAAAGCCTTTGACTGGACGGATATGAAATTTAATAGTTGGGGCGGTGTAGCGAAACCTGTGGTTGGATGGTTAGGAGGACAGTGGTATCCCCAGCCTACCATAATTCAAGTCCTAGACTTGACATTGGTGCTCGCATTTTCCTGTATTTATTTCAGGCCTTCCGGCAATGTGCATTCGGTGGGAGGAGGCATTTTCATCAAATACATCTATGGTGACTTCATCAATCTCAAGATGCTCAAAGGTGTTCATAGGGGTAAGGTGTGCGTGTGTGCGTCAATGCACACGTGCGAGATAGCATCCCTCCATGTAAGAACACCTAATGAAAGAGGAGCAGATTTGAACACATTTGAAAATTAAGGATATACTCCCTCCATAAAGAAATATAAGAGCATTTAGATCACTACTTTAGTGATCTGAACACTCTTATATTTTTTACAGAGGGAGTACCTGATAATCCCCAAGTGCAAGAATCATCATAGCAATTTCCAAAGGTGGAAGTGATAAGTATGGAGTGTCAAACTCACAAGGAGGTAAAGGTAAGATCAATATTCTCTCAAGTCCTATGTGCCACCGATACAACTCTATGTACACCGAGTGTTTGCTTTCATCTAGAAACGAGAAGTAAAACTATGTTGTGGGTATGAAGAGTATAGCTTTGCATGATATCAGAGAAGTAAAATATAAAAATAGGTGTTGTTATCATAAAGTTAGAATATATCACAATATATTATAAAAAGCGAGTGTGGAATAATGATGGATCGGTGTGCGGAATTATCCTAGGCAATTGTTAATAAGATTGGTAATCATTATTGCAATTTTATATGAGGGAGAGGCATAAGCTAACATACTTTCTCTACTTAGATCATATGCACTTATGATTGGAACTCTAGCAAGCATCCACAACAAAAAATCATTAAGTTAAAACCCAACCATAGCATTAAAGTATCAAGTCCTCTTTACTCCCATACGCAAATAACCCCCTTACTCGGGTTTAAGCTTATGTCACTCTAGCAACCCACTATAAGTGAATCATGAACATATTGCAAACCCGACAGCGGGAATCCGTCACGTGTGCGCGACACGGAGGGCACCATAGGACAGCATCAAAATAAAATGTACAACTCAAACCAATCTAGATCATCAATCAACCCAAAAGACAAAATAACACTACTCAAAACATCATAGGATGGCAACACAACATTGGATTAGTGGCATAAAGCACCATGTTCAAGTAGGGGATTATAGCAGGGTGCAGGAGAGTGGACCGCTTAAAAGAGATGAGGAAGGTGATGAAGATGGTGATGTTGATGAAGACGATCACCGCGGTGATGATTCCCCCAGCGGCACTCCGGCGCCACCGATAGAGAGGGGGGGAGAGAGTCTCCCCCTTGTGCTTCCTCCTCCATGGCCTCTGGTGATGATGGCCCCCTCCGGCAGGGTGCCGGAGGGGGCCTAGATTGATTTTTCGTGGCTACAAAGGCTTGCGGCGGTGGAACTTCTGATCTAGGTTTTTTTCGGAGGTTTCTATATTTATAAGAATTTTTGGCATCGGAAACATGTCAAGGAGGTGCTTGAGGGGCCCACGAGCCATGGGGGCGCTCCCTGGGGGTGGGAGCACCTAGAGGGGCTGTGGCCTCCTCGTCCACTTCCTGGCCCAACTCTTGTGCTTCAGGGGTCTCTTTTGGTCCAGAAAAAATCATTGTAAATTTTCAGCCCATTCCGAGAACTTTTATTTCTGCACAAAGAGAATGACACCACGGTAGTTCTGCTGAAAACAACATCAGTCCGGGTTAGTTCTAATCAAATCATACTAAAACCATATAAAATTGTTGTAAACATGGCATGAATACTTCATAAATTATAGATAGGTTGGAGACATATCAGTACCTGAGTATTGGGTTTGAGTATCGACTTCTTGTACTTTTTTGTGAGTTGTGTATCCATTCCTTGTCAAGTATCTTTAGGATGAAGATCTTGGCAAGAATTCTTTTCGCCCCTCACCCCAGCCCCGTGTCGCCCCCTGACGGGTGACCCGGGTGCCTAACCCTAGCCGCTGCCTGACCCAACCCCACCTCCTTCCTCTCCTCAAGCCATCGGCGGCGGGCACCGCCGGGCAAAGCCCGCACGGTGTCGGCGGCAGCGGGATCTCCTTTGCCCTCGCCAGGAGCAGGGGCCGCGGGGTTTGCTTCTTCGGGCGCGTCGGCGGAGCTCGGAGGATGGCACGACGGGTGGCACGCGCAGCCAGTGGCGGTGCGGGGCGGCGCGACCTGCTGGCCGGTGGCGGCGTGGCGTTCTTCGCGGCGGAGAGACGTCTGTGAGGAAGAGGTAGACTGATGCGGCTTGAACTACATCGGTATTTCCCCAAAGAGGAAGGGATGATGCAGCACAGCTATGGTAGGTATTTCCCTCAGTGACGAGACTAAGGTTATTGAACTAGTAGGAGAACCACCCAACACTACGTGAACGACACCTTCACACAAAGAACAAATACTTGTAAAAATTTGTAGTAGATTGGATAAGTAGATCTCGCAGGAACATGAGATAAAATAAATAAATAAAAATTGCAGTAAGGTATTTTTGGGTTTTCGGATTAATAAATCTAAAAATAAAAGCAAACAGGAATAGATCTCAAAGGCAAATATCATAAAGAAGAGACCCGGGGCCGTAGATTTCACTAGTGGCTTCTCTCGAGAAAAATAGCATACGGTGGGTAAACAAATTACTGTTGGGCAATTGATAGAACTTCAAATAATCATGACGATATCCAGGAAATGTTCATTATATAGGCATCACGTCCAAGATTAGTAGACTGACTCCTGACTGCATCTACTACAATTACTCCACACATCGACCGCTATCAAACATGCATCTAGTGTATTAAGTTCATGGAGAAACATAGTAATGCAACAAGAACGATGACATGATGTAGACAAGATCTACTCATATAGGAATAGACCCCATCTTGTTATCCTTAATAGCAACGGTAAATACATGTTGTTTCCCCTTCTATCACTGGGATCGAGCACCATAAGATTGCTACCTCTTGAGCATGCGTTGGTTTTCCCTTGAAGAGGAAAGGGTGATGCAGCAAAGTAGCGTAAGTATTTCCCTCAGTTTCTGAGAACCAAGGTATCAATCGAGTAGGAGACTACATGCAAGTCGCCTAGTACCTGCACAAACAAATAAGAACCTTGCAACCAACGCACTAAAGGGGTTGTCAATCCCTTCATAGCCACTTGCAAAAGTGATATCTGATAAAGATAATAAGATAAATATTTTTGGTATTTTTGTTGTATAGATTGGAAAATAAAGATTGCAAAAATAAATAGTAAACTAGAATTGTAGATCGGAAACTTATATGATGTAAAGTTGCAGCGACCAGACCTCAAACGGTCCAATCTTTGTGCTCCGGTGTCATCCCTAGATCAGTAATGCTGACACCACACAGTACTTGAAGGATTTATAACAAAGTGGCAATCACACACTTATTACATCGAGTGTCTCAAAAGAGAACTTATTACAATAAATATGGCGTAAGGTCATCTAATAACGATAACAGCGAAAGGCTTGGAAGATAAGTGAGTCCATCAACTCCAACGGCATCATTGAGTATAGAACCATGACCTAAAACTCCTTAATCGTCGTCTGAAAAGTCTGCAACATTAACGTTGCAGCCCAAAACGGGTCAGCACATGGAATATGCTGGCAAAGTAACACATAGAGAGTAATGGAATGAAACAGCTATTCTATATGCATATTTGGCTGGTGGAAAGCTCTATGGTTACAGTTTTGCGTAAAGCCAATTTTTCCCTACTGCAAAGGAATAAATTTATTTAACTATCATGGTGGTTGTTCAACATTGAGAATGGTTGACAACATTCTCAATCCCAATTAAACATCATCATTAAATCAAACCCAACAAAATTAATTTAGAGTAACATGTTGAGATACACATGATAATCCAGGTACTAGATACTTAAGATGTCCATAACTGGGGACACGGCTAACCATGATTAGTTTATACACTCTACAGAGGTTTGCGCACTTTTGCCCACAAGACTCGATCTCCTCCGTTGGATTTCTCGCACTACATGGTGTTTGAGAAATGGATGACCGAGACATAGTCTTTCCGAAGCGCTAGCACCTTACGAACGGGTAGACCGTACCAACCTACATCCCCTACATCTGCTAGTCTACCACTGTAAGAGTTCGCACGACTTAATCAACTATGCTAGAGCCCATAATAGCTTGTGGCTGCACACGGAAGTTTCTAGCATGAATAATCTCATGATCCCTTTAAGCCTGGGTGGCGGTCCAGAAAGAAAAACAAGCAATCGCTGGAATACCCAGGTGCCTCAATCCACCCAGATGTGTATTTAAGTTGCCACCTTAAATAAACCATTAATTAACAATCTCACATCTGTCATGGATACACTCACCCAATCCACGTCTACTAGCATAGCATGGCATAATAAGCAAACGTAGAAGTAACTCCCAAAGGTTTGATAATAACAGGTAATAGGTACTACCTCATCTACTTCCCAAACCCACAATTTAATTAGATCCTAATCATGCAATGTGTGAGGATTGATCTAATGCAATAAAACCGGGTAGAGGGAAAAACATGATCAAAGTGTTACTTACCTTGCTGATGGTCCGGGAAACCTAGCGATTCGAAGTAGCAAGTGGCGCACTCCGGGTACTCTATCACAAACAAACAAGCATACAATAAGTACTCAACTAATGCACAGGTAAAACTCAAACAAGAGATCTAACCAGAAAGTTCAACTTAAGAACTCCGGTTGGCAAAAAAATCAAATCGAACGAAGCAATGGAAGACAAACGGCAAAAGAAACAAGCTTCATTTACTATTATATATCTAGGGCAATTTTTATAGTGGCAAAAACTTGTTTAAGTTGGCTAAACGGAAAGAGGGTTTCAAGACGAAACTCCACGCGCTTGAATCGCCTGATTCCGATAAACGAGCGGAAAGTTAAACTAAAACGAAAATCAGATCAGAAATCGCGATCAGAAAAATCGCGGATTTAATCCAAGAAAAAGAAAAACGACAAACAGTTTAATGAACGAACGTTCGTTAACTGGATCTAAATGAAGAACACGTTCGTTAAAACGAACGAACGAGCGAACGCTCGCTAATTAGCCTAAACCGAAAAAACCGATCTAAAGAAAAAAACGGAAACTAAAAAACCGAATGAAAACCGGCGAAAACCGAACGTTTTTTCCGAGAAAACCGGCGGCGGGTCAACCTCGACGGCTCGGGTGGCGGCGGCTCCGGCGAATCGGCGCCGGCGGTGGCGTGGTCCGGCGGGGCGGGGCAGGGCCGCGGCGGCGGCGGGTGCGGGGCAGCGGCGTCGGGCACGGCGGCGGCTAGGGTTTCGGCCCGGGGCGGGCCGGTGGCTTATAAAGGCTGAGGCCGGAGGAGGCCGGGCCTATCACGGCCCGTAGGTCGGTTCAGTTTTTTTAATATAGTTACGCTCAGAAAAAAACAAAAGGACTACTAAACGGACTCCAAAAATCCCGAAATAAATTTTCCCCGGCTTCTAAAATCAAGCCGCACAGGATGAACATTTATTTGGGGCCTAAATGCAATTTTGAAAAACGCACATTTTTCCTAAATTCAAATAAAATAGCAAATAAAACCAAAATAAATCTTATTTGATTTTTTTATTAAATCCTCAATATTTCTTTATTTTGGGAAAGTCATTTTATTCCCTCTCTCAAACTTTTTGTAATGGAAATAATTGAAGATAAAATAAATAAAATCAAATGATCCTATTTTCAAAAGTCGAGACATCTCAAATATGAAAATAACGAAATCCCCAACTCTCTCTGAGGGTCCTTGAGTTGCGTAAAATTTCTAGGATCAACCAAAATGCAATAAATATGATATGCAATGATGATCTAGTGTATAACATTCCAAATTGAAAATTTGGGATGTTACAAACCTACCCCCCTTAAGATGAATCTCGCCCTCGAGATTCGGGTTGGCTAGAAAATAGGTGAGGGTGGTCCTTCAGCAAATCTTCCTCTCGCTCCCAGGTGGCTTCATCCTCCGTGTGGTGGCTCCACTAAACCTTGCAAAACTTGATAACCTTGCTGCGGGTGACTCGACTGGCATACTCTAGAATCTTAACTGGTTTCTCCTCATAGGTCAAATCACTGTCCAATTGAATTGCTTCCAGCGGCACTGTATCTCTCAGCGGTATGTCAGCCATCTCTGCATGGCACTTCTTCAACTGGAAACGTGGAACACGTCGTGAACTCCTGACAATCCTTCGGGCAAGTCCAACTTATAGGCTACTTCTCCCATACGTTCCAAAACTTTGTATGGGCCTACAAAACGTGGCGCTAATTTTACCTTAACTCCAAAGCGCTTAACTCCTCGAAGTGGTGATACTCGAAGATAAACTCGGTCTCCGACTTCGTAAACTGTCTCCTTGCGTTTAGAATCTGCATAACTCTTCTGCCTGGACTGGGCTACCTTGAGCCTATCGTGAATCAATTTCACTTTCTATTTAGACTCCTTTATCAGATCCGGTCCAAACAACTGGTGGTCTCCAACTTCATCCCAAGACAATGGGGTCCTGCACCTTCTTCCGTACAAGGCTTCGAAAGGGGCCATCTTCAAACTGGATTGATAGATGTTGTTGTAAGAGAACTTTGCATACGGCAAATTCTCGTCCCAACTAGATCCGTAATCTAGCGCACAAGCTCTTAGCATATCCTCCAAAATCTGATTGACTCTCTTAGTCTGTCCATCTGTTTGCGGGTGGAAAGCTATGCTAAACTCCAGTCTGGTTCCCAAAGTTTCATGCAACTGAATCCAGAACTTTTAGGTAAATTGGGTTCCTCTATTTGATACTATGCTCCTAGGAACTCCATGCAGACAAACGATTCTAGTCATGTATATCTTTGCCAACTTTGCACTGGTATAGGTAGTCTTCACGGGAATGAAATGAGCTACCTTTGTCAAACGATCGACTACAACCCAAATCGAGTAATAGCCTGAACGTGTTCTGGGAAATCCTGTGATAAAATCCATGCCTAACTTATCCCACTTCCATTCGGGTATCTGCAACGGTTGTAGCAATCCTGCTGGCTTCTGATGCTCTGCCTTTACTCTCTGACATACATCACAAACTGCTACATATTCTGCAATATCCTTCTTCATTCCGGTCCACCAGAAAATGTCCTTCAAATCCAAATACATCTTGGTATTTCCTGGGTGAATCGAATATGGTGAATCATGGGCCTCTTGTAAAATTAACTTCCTGATCTCCGAATCATTTGGTACATAAACACAGTCTTCAAACCATAAGGTATCGTGCTCATCCTCACGAAATCCCTTAGCTTTTCCTTTGCTCATTTTCTCCTTGATAGAGGCAATCTCCTTGTCAGTCTTTTGGGCTTCTCTGATCTTATCCATCAACGTAGACTGAATCTCCAATGCTGCTACATAGCCTCTTGGAACTATTTCCAAACATAGCTCCCAAAGATTTTTGGCTAACTCACTTGGTAAATCTCCCGTCATTAAGGTGTTGACATGACTTTTACGGCTCAACGCGTCAGCTACTATGTTAGCCTTTCCAGGGTGATAATGCAATCTCATATCATAATCCTTGATGAGCTCCAACCATCTCCTTTGTCTGAGATTCAACTCCTTCTGTGTGAAAATATACTTCAAGCTCTTGTGATCCGTGTACACCTCGCAATGGTTTCCAATGAGAAAATGTCTCCAAGTCTTCAATGCATGCACTACGGCTACTAACTCTAAATCATGCGTAGCATAATTCAACTCATGGGGCTTAAGCTGTCATGAGTCATATGAAACAACTCTTCCTTCCAGCATAAGCACTGCTCCAAGTCCTCGATGTGAAGCGTCACAATACACCTCATAATCCTTGGTCAGATCCGGTAAAATCAACACTAATGAGGTAACCAAACGTTTTCTTCAACTCCTGAAAACTAGCCTCACATTCCTCAGTCCATATGAACTTGGTACCCTTCTTCAACAACTCCGTCATAGGCTTCACAATCTTTGAGAAATTCTCAATGAACCTCCGGTAGTATCCTATGAGTCCAAGAAAATGCCGGATCTCTCCAAGTGTGGTTGGCGCTTCCCACTTGGTCACGGTATCAACTTTAGTGGGATCTACTGCTATACCTTCTCTGGATATAACGTGTCCGAGCAATCCAACTTCTTTCAACCAAAACTCACATTTACTAAACTTGGCATATAACTGATGTTCTCTGAGCTTACCAAGTACCAAACGCAAATGCTCCTTATGCTCCTCTTCAATCTTCGAGTAAACCAAGATATCATCAATGAACACTACGACGAACTTATCCAAGAACTCCATAAACACTTTGTTCATCATGTTCATAAAGCATGCAGGTGCGTTAGTCAGACCAAATGACATAACAGTATACTCGTATAGCCCATACCTGGTGGTAAAAGCCGTCTTGGGTATATCTTGTTCTCGAATCTTCAACTAGTGGTATCCTAATCACAGATAGATCTTGGAAAATACCTTAGCTCCTTGCAATCGATCAAACAGATCATTGATCATCCGTAGTGGGTTTTTGTTCTTGATGGTTACTTCATTCAATCCTCGATAATCGACAACCATCCTTAACGATCCATCCTTCTTTTCCACTAGAAGTACTGGCGATCCCCAAGGCGAAGAACTTGGGCGAATATATCCTTTATCCAGTAACTCCTTAGTTTGCTTCTTAATTTCCACCAAATCCTTTGCAGGCAGCCTATATGGTCTCTTTGATATTGGCCCTGTGCCTGGCAAAAGCTCAATCAAAAACTCAATATCTCTATCCGGTGGCATGCCTGGCAATTCTTCTGGAAATACATCGGGGAAATCCTTCACTACTTGTACTTCTTCCTGCACAACTCCTGTTAAACAATTTGCTTGAGTCCTCTTTGGCACATGTCGGGATACATACTTGATCCTTCTCCCTTCTGGGGTGGTAAGCAAGATCGACTTACTGGCGCAATCGATGTTTCCACCATACATCAACAACTAATCCATGCCTAATATCACATCCAATCCTTGGGATTCCAACACTATTAGGTCTGAGGGAAATACGTAGTTACCAATCCTTAATGGCAACTGATCACACCATAGACTAGCCATATATTCTACTCCAGGCGAGGTTACTAACATGCGTGACCTAAGGGCTTGGGTTGGAAGCTTATACTTATCCACAAATCCCCTTGATATGTATGAATGCGATGCACCAGTATCAAAAAGAACAAGTGCAGTAAATGACTTAACCAAAAACTTACCGATTACTGCATCCGGCTGCTCTTCAACCTCCTCCATGTTAACGTGGTTCACATGTCCCCTATTGAAAGGGTCCGGCTTCTTCCCAGAGTTTCCATTGCCATTTCCATTCTGGGATTCAGGACATTCATTGGCATAATGTCCGGTCTTCTGGCACTTAAAGCAAGTGACTTGGCTTAGGTCTCTCTTGGCTGGGGTCGATGGGTTGGGGCGGTTCTGGCCGTTGCTTCCTCCATTCCCATTACCATTCTTGGTGCCATTGTGGTTGTGCGAGCTACCTCCTCCATGGGTATGCTGAAAATGTCCTCCCGGTCTAGGGGTGAAACGTGGCTTCTGCTGAGCTCCTGTATTGTGCTTTCCTTGTCCATACTTCCTCTTGTGATTCTCAATCTGCGGCTGCTTCCCTTCAATCATAAGAGCACGATCTACCAACTCCTGGTAGTTGTTGAAGGTTGCTACCATCAACTGCATGCTCAACTCATCATTCAGTCCTTCCAGAAACTTCTCCTGCTTTGCTGCATCCGTAGCAACGTCATCTGGGGCATAACGTGCTAATTTACTGAAGTCCTCCACATACTGGCCAACTGTCCGTCCTCCTTGGTGCAAGTTGCAAAACTCTCGCTTCTTTATGGCCATAGCCCCTGCTGAAACATGGGCAGTTCGAAAAGCCTTCTGAAACTGGTCCCATGTGACAGTGTCGAGAGGGAAAGTGGCTATGAAATTCTCCCACCATGATGATGCGGGTCCTTCAAGCTGATGTGCGGCAAACTTCACCTTTTCCGCATCCGTACATCCTGCTGTGATCAACTCCCTAGCTGTCTTGCGGAGCCAATCATCTGCTACTATCGGCTCGGTGCTACCAGAAAACACCAGCGGACTCAGCCTAAGAAAACGGGCTAAGTGATCAACAGGTGGTGGTGGTGGTGGTGGGTTGTTGTTGTTTCCCTGATTCTGATTCTGGACTAGCAACTGCATCAACATGTTCTGCTACTGGATCAACTGGGTGAGCTCCGGTGGAAAGGTAAATCTGGGGTCACGTCTCGGAGGCATCTGAGGGTTTAGAAAAGATGAGATTTAAGAATAGAGGGGGTCTATAGAGAAACACTACCCATATGCACATGAGGCAAAACAAACAATTCACTTCATTCAAACAATCAAACAAGGGCATACAAATGATCTAACTATCGCAAAAGTGATCGAACTACTATATTTACATGGTGGACTACTACTATTGATGAGGTGGTCTACTAGAAATATTCTTCGGTTGCAGACTCCATGATATCTGCTCCAGCTTCATCAACATAGTCATCATCGCTATCATCTGGATCCGAGTCGGTGTCGTTGATGATGATGTCATCTTCCGAGCGAATCTCCTTGGGTTCCTCGTCTTCTTCTACCGGTGTAGGGCCTCCCATAAATATTCCGATCTTCTTGATCAGATCATCATTCTTCTCCACTAATACTTCAATTTCCTCTTCCTAATCTTCACGTGTAGCCTTGAGTTCCTCCTCCAGTTCCTTGATTCTAGCTTTTGCCTTCTTTAGGTCTATCATGTCGACACACATCTGGTTCTCCTGACGTCGAATGTGCTGGTTTAACTCCTGGATAAAAGTTGCAACTGATCTATCCTTTCTGGTGCTGATCATCTCCCAGTGCTCATCTCGGCGCCCACAAATCTGGTAGATAGTATCCTTAAGATCATTGCGGTAGACTTCTCAAATGCGTCCCATGGCGATGTGAGCTGCCATGCTCTTTCCTAGACTCCAAGTTGGTGCATCAAAAGAAAACTCTATGGGCTCAGTGACTGGCATGAACATTCTTCCTGGAACTTGAACTTGAATCATCCAGCGCTCCTCTTCAGGTAAAGTGGCGTTGTAGGTTCCGGTGAAGCTTGGTACTCCTATGTTCAGGTATCTAGTGACTTCCTTCAAGTGACGTCTAAAGGGTGTATCTTCATCCGGTTGTGTGAACTTGTTCCTTACATCCGCCATCCTAAAAAAGTAGAAAAGATGAGAAGTCAGAAAAGAGAGGAGAGTGAGTAGTGATATAGGTCTTTAGCTTAGTGGTCGTGTCCTACAGTCAGCGTGTGCTTTGATACCATCTTGTAGCGACCAGACCTCAAACGGTCCAATCTCTGTGCTCTGGTGTCATCCCTGGATCAGTAATGCTGACACCACATAGTACTTGAAGGATTTATAACAGAGTAGCAATCACACACTTATTACATCGAGTGTCTCAAAAGAGAACTTATTACAATAAATATGGCGTAAGGTCATCTAATAATGATAACAGCGGAAGGCTTGGAAGATAAGTGAGTCCATCAACTCCAACGGCATCACTGAGTATAGAACCACGACCTAAAACTCCTTAATCGTCGTCTGAAAAGTCTGCAACATTAACGTTGTAGCCCGAAACGGGTCAGCACATGGAATATGCTGGCAAAGTAATACATAGAGAGTAACTATTCTATATGCATATTTGGCTGGTGGAAAGCTCTATGGTTACAGTTTTGCGTAAAGCCAATTTTTCCCTACTGCAAAGGAATAAATTTATTTAACTATCATGGTTGTTGTTAAACATTGAGAATGGTTGACAACATTCTCAATCCCAATTAAACATCATCATTAAATCAAACCCAACAAAATTAATTTAGAGTAACATGTTGAGATACACATGATAATCCAGGTACTAGATACTCAAGATGTCCATAACCGGGGACACGGCTAACCATGATTAGTTTATACACTCTGCAGAGGTTTGCGCACTTTTGCCCACAAGACTCGATCTCCTCCGTTGGATTTCTCGCACTACATGGTGTTTGAGAAACGGATGACCGAGACATAGTCTTTCCAAAGCGCTAGCACCTTACGAACGGGTAGACCGTACCAACCTACATCCCCTACATCTGCTAATCTACCACTGTAAGAGTTCGCACGACTTAATCAACTATGCTAGAGCCCATAATAGCTTGTGGCTGCACACGAAAGTTTCTAGCATGAATAATCTCATGATCCCTTTGAGCCTGGGTGGTGGTCCATAAAGAAAAACAAGCAATCGCTGGAATACCCAGGTGCCTCAATCCACCCATATGTGTATTTAAGTTGCCACCTTAAATAAACCATTAATTAACAATCTCACATCTGTCATGGATACACTCACCCAATCCACGTCTACTAGCATAGCATGGCATAATAAGCAAACATAGAAGTAACTCCCAAAGGTTTGATAATAACAGGTAATAGGTACTACCTCATCTACTTCCCAAACCCACAATTTAATTAGATCCTAATCATGCAATGTGTGAGGATTGATCTAATGCAATAAAACTGGGTAGAGGGGAAAACATGATCAAAGTGTTACTTGCCTTGCCGATGGTCCGGGAAACCTAGCGATTCGAAGTAGCAAGCGGCGCACTCCGGGTACTCTATCACAAACAAACAAGCATACAATAAGTACTCAACTAATGCACAGGTAAAACTCAAATAAGAGATCTAACCAGGAACTTCAACTTAAGAACTCCGGTTGGCAAAAAAATCAAATCAAACGAAGCAACGGAAGACAAACGGCAAAAGAAACAAGCTCCCTTTACTATTATGGATCTAGGGCAATTTTTAAAGTGGCAAAAACTTGTTTAAGTTGGCTAAACGGAAAGAGGGTTTCGAGACGAAACTCCAGGCGCTTGAATCGCCTGATTCTGATAAATGAGCGAAAAGTTAAACTAAAACGAAAATCGGATCAGAAGTCGCGATCAGAAAAATCGCGGATTTAATCCAAGAAAAAGAAAAACAACGAACAGTTTAACGAATGAACGTTCGTTAACTAGATCTAAACGAAGAACGCGTTCGTTAAAACGAATGAACGAGCGAACGCTCGCTAATTAGCCTAAACCGAAAAAACCAATCTAAATAAAAAACGGAAACTAAAAAAACCGAACGAAAACCGGCGAAAACCAAATGATTTTTCTGGGAAAACCGGCGGCGGTTCAACCTCGGCGGCTCGGGCGGCGAGATGGGCGGCGGCCGCTCCAGCGAGGCGGCGTCGGCGGCGGCGGGGTCCGGCAGGGCGGCGCGCGGCGGCGGCGGGCGCGAGGTGGCGGCGTCGGGCGCGGCGGCGGCTAGGGTTTCGGCCCGGGGCAGGCCGGCGGCTTATAAAGGCTGAGGCCGGAGGAGTCTGGGCCTAGCACAGCCCGTAGGTCGGTTGAGTTTTTTTAATATAGTTACGCTCAGAAAAAAAAACAAAAGGACTACTAAACGGACTCCAAAAATCCCGAAATAAATTTTCCCCGGCTTCTAAAATCAAGCTGCACAGGATGAACATTTAGTTGAGGTCTAAATGCAATTTGGAAAAACGCGCATTTTTCCTAAATTCAAATAAAATGGCAAATAAAACCAAAATAAATCTTATTTGATTTTTTTATTAAATCCTCAATATTTCTTTATTTTGGGAAAGTCATTTTATTCCCTCTCTCAAATTTTTTGTAATACAAATAATTGAAGATAAAATAAATAAAATCAAATGATCCTATTTTCAAAATTCGAGACATCTCAAATATGAAAATAACGAAATCCCCAACTCTCTCCGAGGGTCCTTGAGTTGCGTGAAATTTCTAGGATCAACCAAAATGAAATAAATATGATATGCAATGATGATCTAGTGTATAACATTCCAAATTGAAAATTTGGGATGTTACAAAAGTAGACCCGGGGGCCATAGGTTTCACTAGTGGCTTCTTAGGCAAGATGACATGATGTAGAGGGATAAACTCAAGCAATATGATATAAACCCCATCTTTTAATCCTCGATGGCAACAATACAATACGTGCCTTGCTGCCCCTACTGTCACTGGGAAAGGACACCGCAAGATTGAACCCAAAGCTAAGCACTTCTCCCATTGCAAGAAAGATCAATTTAGTAGGGCAAACCAAACTGATAATTCGAAGAGACTTGCAAAGATATCAAATCATGCATATAATAATTCAGAGAAGAATCAAATATTGTTCATAGATAATCTTGATCATAAACCCACAATTCATCGGATCTCGGCAAACACACAACAAAAAGTATTACATCAAATAGATCTCCAAGAACATCGAGGAGAACTTTGTATTGAGAACCGAAGAGAGAGAAGAAGCCATCTAGCTAATAACTATGGACCCAAAGGTCTGTGGTAAACTACTCACACATCATCGGAGAGGCTATGGTGTTGATGTAGAAGCCCTCTGTGATCGAATCCCCCACCGGCAGATCGCCGAAAAGGTCCCCAGATGGGATCTCACGGCTACAGAAGGGTGCGGCGGTGGAAAAGTGGTTTCGTGGCTCTCCTGGATGTTTTCAGGGTATAAGAGTATATATAGGCGAAAGAAGTAGGTCGGTGGAACTACGAGGGGCCCACGAGGGTTGGGGCGCGCCGCCCTACCTCATGGCCGCCTTGTTGCTCCCTTGATCTCCACTCCAAGTCTGCTGGATTGCGTTTGTTCCAACAAAAGATCCTCGCGAAGGTTTCATTCTGTTTGGATTCTGTTTGATATTCCTTTTCCACGAAACACGGATATAGGAAAAAAACTGCAATTTGCATTGGGCCTTCGATTAATAGGTTAGTCCCAAAAATAATATAAAAGTGCATATTAAAGCCCATTAAACATCCAAAACATATAATATAATAGCATGGAACAATCAAAAATTATAGATACGTTGGAGATGTATCAAGCATCCCCAAGCTTAATTCCTGCTCGTCCTCGAGTAGGTAAATGATAAAAATAGAATTTTTGATGTGGTATGCTACCTAACATAATTTTCAATGTAATATTCTTTATTGTGGCATGAATATTCAGATTCAAAAGATTCAAGACAAAAGTTTAATATTGACATAAAAACAATAATACTTCAAGCATACTAACCAAGCAATTATGTCTTCTCAAAATAACATGGCCAAAGAAAGCTATCCCTACAAAATCATATAGTCTGGCTATGCTCTATCTTCATCACACAAAATATTTAAATCATGCACAACCCCAATGACAAGCCAAGCAATTGTTTCATACTTTTGATGTTCTCAAACTTTTTCAATCTTCACGCAATACATGAGCGTGAGCCATGGATATAGCACTATAGGTGGAATAGAATGGTGGTTGTGGAGAAGATGAAGAAGAGAACATAGTCTCACATCAACTAGGCATATCGACGGGCTATGGAGATTCCCATCAATAGATATTAATGTGAGTGAGTAGGGATTGCCATGCAATGGATGCACCAGAGTTATAAGTATATGAAAGCTCAACAAAAGAAACTAAGTGGGTGTGCATCCAACTTGCTTGCTCACAGAGACCTAGGGCATTTTGAGGAAGCCCATCATTGGAATATACAAGCCAAGTTCTATAATGAAAAATTCCCACTAGTATATGAAAGTGACAATATAAGAGACTCTTTATCATGAAGATCATGGGGCTACTTTGAAGCACAAGTGTGGAAAAAGGATAGTAGCATTTCCCCTTCTCTCTTTTTCTCTCATTTTTTATTTGGGCCTTTTCTCTCTCTTTTTTATGGCCTCCTTTTTTCGTCCGGATTCTCATCCCGACTTGTGGGGGAATCATAGTCTCCATCATCCTTTCCTCACTGGGACAATGCTCTAATAATGATGATCATCACACGTTTATTTACTTACAACTCAAGAATTACAACTAGATACTTAGAACAAAATATGACTCTATGTGAATGCCTCTGGCGGTGTACCGGGATGTGCATGAATCAAGAGTGACATGTATGAAAAATTATGAAC
Source organism: Triticum aestivum (assembly GCF_018294505.1). Classification (NCBI taxonomy): domain Eukaryota; kingdom Viridiplantae; phylum Streptophyta; class Magnoliopsida; order Poales; family Poaceae; genus Triticum; species Triticum aestivum. The sequence continues at coordinate 352,557,497 of NC_057794.1, forward strand.
GTTGACTTTGCCACAAATACGATGTCAACTACATGATCATGCATAGCAATATGACAATGATGGAGCGTGTTATAATAAACAGAACGGTGGAAATATGCATGCCAATATATCTTGGAATGGGAAATGCCATAATAGGTAGGTATGGTGGCTGTTTTGAGGAAGGTATATGGTTGGTGTATGATACCGGCAAAAGGTGCGTGGTATTAGAGAGGCTATGAATGGTGGAAGGGTGAGTGCGTATAATCCATGGACTCAACATTAGTCATAAAGAACTCACATACTTATTGCAAAAATCTATTAGTTATCGAAACGAAGTACTACGCGCATGCTCCTAGGGGGATAGATTGGTAAGAAAAGACCATCGCTCGTCCCCGACCGCCACTCATAAGGAAGACAATCAATAAATAAATCATGCTCCAACTTCATCACATAACGGTTCACCATACGTGCATGCTACGGGAATCACAAACTTTAACACAAGTATCTCTCAAATTCACTACTACTCAACTAGCATGACTCTAATATCACCATCTTCATATCTCAAAACAATCATCAAGTATCAGACTTCTCATAGTATTCAATGCACTTTATATGAAAGTTTTATTATACCCATCTTGGATGCCTATCATATTAGGACTAATTTCTTAACCAAATAAAATTACCATGCTGTTCTAAAAGACTCTCAAAATAATATAATTGAATCATGAGAGATCAATAATTTCTATAAAATAAAACCACCACCATGCTCTAAGAAGGTATAAGTGAAGCACGAGAGCAAAATTTATCTAGCTCAAAAGATATAAGTGAAGCACATAGAGTATTCTAATAAATTCAGATTCATGTGTGTCTCTCCAAAAGGTGTGTAAATCAAGGATGATTGGGGTAAACTAAAAATCAAAGACTCAAATCATACAATACGCTCCAAGCAAAACACATATCATGTGGTGAATAAAAATATAGCCTCAAGTAAAGTTACCGATAGACGAAGACGAAAGAGGGGATGCCTTCCGGGGCATCCCCAAGCTTAGGCTTTTGGTTGTCCTTGATTTTTACCTTGGGGTGCCTTGTGCATCCCCAATATTAGGCTCTTGCCACTCCTTGTTCCAAAATCCATCAAATCTTTACCCAAAAATTTGAAAACTTCACAAAACAAAACTCAACAGAAAATCTCATGAGCTCCGTTAGTATAAGAAAAGAAACCATGACTTTAAGGTACTATAATGAACTCATTATTTATTTATATTTGTGATAAACCTACTGTTCAACTTCTCTATGGTTCATAACCCCTGATACTAGCCATAGATTCATCAAAATAAGCGAACAACACATGAAAAAACAGAATCTGTCAAAAACAGAACAGTCTGTAGTAATCTGTAGGTTTCGAATACTTCCGTAACTCCAAAAATCCTGATAAATTAGGACATCCTAAATAATTTGTATATTGATATACTTCAGTTGGAATTGGTATTTTATCGCTCTCTGGTAAAAAATCAAAATTATTCTCGTGAGCGCATACTTTCTGTTTTTTCAACAAGATCAAACAACAATCACCCAAGAAGATCCTAAAGGCTTTACTTGGCACAAACACTTATTAAAACATAAAAAACACAATCATAACAGAGGATAGAAGATTTATTTATTACTAAACAGGAACAAAAAGCAAAGAACAAAAATAAAATTGGGTTGCCTCCCAACAATTGCTATCGTTTAACGCCCCTAGCTAGGCATAAAAGCAAGAATAGATCTAGGTATTGTCATCTTTGGTATGAAATACATAGGTAGGTCTCATAATTTATTCATAAGGCAATTTAATTTTCTTTCTATGAAAGTGTTCCATGCCTTAATGGAAATTGGAATCTAATATTTCCTTCTTTCATGTTAATAATTGCACCAATCGTTCTAAGGAAAGGTCTACCAAGAATAATGGGACATGTAGGATTGTCTATATCAAGAACAATGAAATCTACGGGAACATAATTCCTATTTGCAAAAATAAGAACATCATTAATCCTTCCCATAGGTTTCTTAATGGTGGAGTCTGCAAGATGCAAATTTAAAGAACAATCATCAAATTCACAGAAACCTAACACATCACACAAAGTTTTTGGAATCGTGGAAACACTAGCACCCAAATCACATAAAGCATAGCATTCATGATCTTCAATCTTAATTTTAATAGTAGGTTCCCACTCATCATAAAGTTTTCTAGGGATAGAAACTTCTAATTCAAGCTTTTCGTTATGGGATTGCATTAAAGCATCAGCGATATGTTTGGTAAAAGCTTTGTTTTGCAACAAGGAAATACAATCTATCAAAGAGCAATTATCATAATTAAATTCCTTGAAATCCAAAATAGTGGGTTTATTGATATGTAAAGTTTTGACCTCCTCAATCTCACTTTTACCAATTTTTGCATCAAGACGTAAAAACTCCGAATCATTGGGACGCCTTCTAACTAAAGTTGACTCATCTCCAGTCCCATCTTTATCAAGATTCATATTGGAAAACAAAGATTTAATAGGAGACACATCAATCACTTTTAGATCTTCATCATTATTATCATGAAAACTAGAAGAACACGCTTTCACAAAGCAATCTTTTTTAGCACGCATCCTAGCGGTTCTTTCTTTGCACTCATCAATGGAAATTCTCATGGCTTTGAGAGATCATTGATATCAAGCTTAGGTGGAATAGATCTAAGTTTCAAAGAATCAACATCAAGAGAAATTCTATCCATGTTCTTAGCCAACTCATCAATCTTAAGCAATTTTTCTTCAAGCAAAGCATTGAAATTCTTTTGCGAATTCATAAATTCTTTAACACTAATATCAAAATCAGAGGGCATATTATTAAAATTTCCATAAGAATTGTTGTAGGAATTTCCATAATTGTTAGAGGAATTACTAGGGAACGACCTAGAATTAAAATTTCCTCTATACGTGTTGTTACCAAAATTGCTCCTACCAACAAAATTCACATCCATACATTCATTATTATTCTCAATCAAAGTGGACAAAGGCTTATCATTAGGATTAGAAGAAGCACTCTTATTAGAAAACAATTTCATAAGTTCACCCATTTTTCCACTTAAAACATTAATCTCTTCAATAGCATGAACTTTTTTACTAGCGAATCTTTCGGTGTGCCATTGAGAATAATTGACCATAACATTATCTAGGAGTTTAGTATCTTCTCCTAAAGTGATTTCCATAAAAGTGCCTCCTGCGGCCGAATCTAAAATATTTCTAGAAGCAAAATTCAATGCAGCATAGAAATTTTGTATAATCATCCATAAATTCAAACCATGTGTAGGGCAATTATGTATCATTAATTTCATCCTCTCCCAAGCTTGTGCAACACGCTCATGCTCAAGTTGCCTAAAATTCATAATATCGTTTCTAAGAGAGATGATCTTAGCGGGAGGAAAATACTTAGAGATAAAAGCATCATTGCACTTATTCCATGAATCAATACTATTTTGAGGCAAAGAAGAGAACCAAGTTTTAGCATGATCTCTAAGCAAAAATAGAAATAGCTTCAATTTAACAATATTATTATCCACATCTTTCTTCTTTTGTATATCACAAATCAACGAAGCTGTTTAGATGGATAGCGGCATCTTCACTAGGAAGGCCAGAAAATTGATCTTTCATAACAAGATTCAACAAAGCGGTCTTGATTTCACAAGATTCAGCATCGGTAGTAGGAGCAATCGGAGTGCTTATACAATCATTATTGTTGGTATTGGAAAAGTCACATAATTTGGTATTATCTTGAGCCATCGTGACAAACAATCAATCCAGCACACAAGCAAACAAGAGGCAAGCGAAAAGAAGCAAACGGAAAAGGGAAAATAAAACGGCAAAGGTGAAGTGGGGTAGAGGAAAATGAGAGGCGAATGGCAAATAATGTAATGCGAGGGATAAGAGTTTGTGATGGGTACTTGGTATGTCTTGACTTGAGCGTAGATCTCCCCGGCAACGGTGCCAGAAATCCTGTTGTTACCTCTTGAGCATGTGTTGGTTTTCCCTTGAAGAGTAAAGGGTGATGCAGCAAAGTAGCATAAGTATTTCCCTCAATTTTTGAGAACCAAGGTATCAATCCAGTAGGAGACTACACGCAAGTCGCCTAGTACCTGCACAAACAAATAAGAACCTTGCAACCAACGCGATAAAGGGGTTGTCAATCCCTTCACGGCCACTTGCAAAAGTGAGATCTGATAAAGATAATAAGATAAATATTTTTGGTACTTTTGTTGTATAGATTGGAAAATAAAGATTGCAAAATAAATAGTAAACTAGAATTGTAGATCGGAAACTTATATGATGTAAAGTAGACTCAGGGGCCATAGGTTTCACTAGTGGCTTCTCTCAAGATAGCATATATTATGGTGGGTGAACAAATTACTATCGAGCAATTGATAGAAAAGCGCATAGTTATGAGAATATCTAGGCATGATCATAAACATAGGCATCACGTCCGTGTCATGTAGACCGAAACGATTCTGCATCTACTACTATTACTCCACACATCGACCGCTATCCAGCATGCATCTAGGGTATTAAGTTCATAAGAACAAAGTAACGCATTAGGCAAGATGACATGATGTAGAGGGATAAACTCAAACAATATGTTATAAACCCCATCTTTTTATCCACGATGGCAACAATACAATACGTGCCTTGCTGCCCCTACTGTCACTGGGAAAGGACACCGCAAGATTGAACCCAAAGCTAAGCACTTCTCCCATTGCGAGAAAGATCAATCCAGTAGGCCAAACCAAACTGATAATTCAAAGAGACATGCAAATATATCAAATCATGCATATAAGAATTCAGAGAATAATCAAATATTGTTCATAGATAATCTTGATCCTAAACCCACAATTCATCGGATCTCGGCAAACACACTGCAAAAAGTATTACATCGAATAGATCTCCAAGAACATCGAGGAGAATTTTGTATTGAGAACCAAAGAGAGAGAAGAAGCCATCTAGCTAATAACTATGGACCTGAAGGTCTGTGGTAAACTACTCACACATCATCGGAGAGGATATGGTGTTGATGTAGAAGCCCTCCATGATCGAATCCCCCTCCGGCAGATCGCCGGAAAAGGTCCCCAAATGGGATCTCATGGGTACAGATGGTTGCGGCGGTGGAAAAGTGGTTTCGTGGCACTCCTGGATGTTTTTAGGGTATAAGAGTATATATAGGCGAAAGAAGTAGGTCGGTGGAGCTACGAGGGGCCCATAAGGGTGGGGGCGCGCCGCCCTACCTCGTGGCCGCCTCGTTGCTTCCCTGACCTCCACTCCAAGTCTCACTACAAAAAAATACACTTTCGTGATGATACGTGTTTGTCACAGTAGGTCGCATTTTCTGTCATGCATGTACATCCATGACGATTTTATGACAGAATCAAGATAGTCATACCTGTGCTGTCGTAGAAGTGTTCCATGACATTACCAAAATTATCATCACGGAAGTGTCCACTTCCATGACGATAAATCCCGCGTCACAGAAGTGCTTTCGTCAAGGGTGATCGACACGTGGCATCGACCGTAATGGAACGCTGTTAAGCTATCGGGTCGGGTTTTGGATCCGATAACCCGTTAACAGCCCCGACCAATGGGTATTTTCCACGTGTAAAATCATCATTGGCTGGAGGAAACACGTGTCAGCTCATCGTTGGGACAAATGTCATCCACTCATTGGACAGAAGGCGCCTATGATACGTCGACACGTGGCACGGCCCAACAGAGGCCCATTCCTGTTAAAAGTCCGGCCCGTTTGACTTGGTCAAAAGGTGGAGGGGCAGCCCATGTAAAGCCTATTAACGGCCTGTTCGCATATAGCCCATTTACAGCCCGCTAACCCAAGGCCCGTTACGCCCTATCCGAATTAGGCCTAGTAGCGTCATCTGGGCCACCCAATATGATTCTAGCTTGTTTTCACTTCTGGCCCATGTATGGCCCATGACGTCTTTCGGCCCATATGAGGCCCTATGTAACTCTTGGCCTATTAACGGCCTGTGGTGAAACTGGCCCGTAATGAACAGTGTATCACTTTACACCCATTAACGGCCCGTGGTGAAACTGGCCCGTAATGAACAGTGTATCACTTTATACCCATTAACGACCCGTTATTCCGTTGGGCCGTTTCCAGCCCATGTTATCTTTCGGCCTTCTTAGAGCCCATTTATTCTTGGGCTCATTTCTAGCATTCATTTACTTATGGCCCGTTACTGTCATTTTCTGCTTGTGGGCCAAATTCAGCCCGTGGTTACAGTCGGCCCGTTTGTGGTCCATTAATACGTTGGGCCGTTTTCATAGCATCATCAAATACGGCCTCTTAACGATGGCCCGTTATGGTCGGCCCATGAACGGACGATTCCAACTCTAGCCCATTTACGGCCATAATGCGGTCTGTTTGGCCCATGTTGGCCAATCGATCATACGGCCTGTATAAAGCCCATTGATGATACGGCCCGCAGAAGGCCCATTGTTTCTACGGCCCGTAGAAGGCCCATTGTTTCTATGGCCCGTAGAAGGCCCATTGTTTCTACGGCTAGTAGGAGGCCCAGTGTCACTACAGTAAATATTAGTTCATGGTTATTGTGGCCTAGTTTTAAAAAATAGGTTATTGCAGCCACTAGCTAACCGCGGAAAAAGAACTGCAATGACTACAAGCAAACAAATAAACAAGATAACAAGGAAATAAATAAGCAAGCAACTAACGCTAGGCTATCATGGCTATTACACATATTACATCCACTAGGCATCAAAGTTCGCCACCAGTGCAAATATAGGGAACAAAGCAGCATATCATATACACTGGTTGTCAAAGTTGGCGACCAGTGCAAATAAACGGCACAACAAAACAAATCCAGAACTGAAACCACTTCAAAAGATCTCAAGAAACAATATCCTGGGTACCCATAATGCTGGCAAGATGCTTAGCAAGCTTATTAACTTTCTCTTGTTTGGCGCTTAAATCCTCCAGCGCTTGCTGTTGCACCAGAAAATATGCATCTGAATTCTGTAGGGACTTCCTCAGTCCTTCAGCTTCCTGTCATAGCACATCTGATCAATGTCTTTCAACTTGAAGTTGAGTCTCAAGAAGACGAACTGATTCAGGAAGCGAGTTCGAAGAGCTTGTGCCAGCAGTACTGGCCAGTAACTCGAACACTACATCAAGACAGGACTTTTGGGTTCCCTCACTGTCGTTAAGATAGTTTTTATCAGCTTTCTTGGAGACCAATAGGGATGTCTCACTATCTTGAACCTTATCTGCATTACTTCCTTTACCATTGGATAACGCAGTACTGTTCTCCAATATTTTGTCCGCATTCTAAAAGAGAAACAAGCAGACACATCACATGTTTACCATGTTGTATATGAAACTCATTTTGGTAAATGAGTTCAGTAGTAAAGTGGACAGGATAACAACATGAAACAAACATATATCTATGTACCATGGTCACTTTATGGTCTATATCATTCTAGTTTTTGTTGCCAAATCAAGATAGAGACACAGTTCAAATAATAGTTGTTCAAGACAAAGCAGAATAGACAGAATATAAGTGTGGGTAACTATAGAGCAATAACAACACTTGTAATGTGCATGCCATGAGAACATAACTGTTTATTCAATTGAAACTGAAATCAACATAGAGCAGGTTACAACAGCAAACCAGTTAAAGAAACAGGTTTAAAACATACCTGTTGCGCCATTGGAGTTTCAATTCCATCCTTCAAATTTGAAAATAGTTGGTATGAGTAAATACAGTAATGCAAGAGCAAAGGAGTATGAACCATAGCTACAGACCTGACCTGAGAACAAATCTTCTTCTCCTTTAAGCGTTGAGTTAGGATTCAAAGTGGCGGTCCTCATGCTTTGGGCACTGCAGTTCCCTTACTAACTGCTCGTGTTTGGGTGCTCTGTGGTGGAGACGATGCTGTGTCAACTGGAACTGGGTTACTATCTGCCGGGGTTGGGGTTAGAAGGGGTGTAGCTGGTTCTCTATCCAACTGGGTAGGGGTACAATCTGCGAGAGTCTGGGTTATGTGTGGTGGATCTGGTCCTTGGGCAAGTACAACTGTGGTTCTATCTGCATCAACTGGTAGCACTATCTTTTCTGAAGACTATGTTGTTACTCCCTTAGATACTGCTATCACGCTCTCCAATTCAAATGGCCGATAAACAAGAAAAGTAATTGAAAGTATAGACATTGTATGATAGACAGGTGCAATGGATAGTGGGGAATAAAAGAGGGCATGAAATAATTCATAATTATGTTGTCTAACCAAACAGGATAGCATGACACAATTTCACATATATGATGGCTAACTAAACAGGATAGTATGACACAATTTCACATTATGATGGCTAACTAAAAAAGATGGAAAGACATAGTTCAAAATATGAGTGTCGGGGGAAACTGATCCACGAACACCTATGGGGCCGGCGGACCGGGCCCCTTTCGGTTCGGCGGGGGGCGGAGATCGCACGAAGAGCAGATCGAGGCGAAGCACACGAGCAGTTTACCCAGCTTCGGAGCTCTCCGGAGATATAACACTCCTACTGCTGCTTGTCTGGTTGTATTATGTTCTTGCTCGTGAGAGCTAAGTGTTTTCTGGCTCACAAATGAATCGAACCGAACCCCCTCTATGTTGCGCATGGGCCTCCTTTTATACGCTAAAGGGGTCACCGACAGGTGGCAACACAGAGAAGGGTACAAATGTAAAAAGTGAGGTGGTTGGTACAGTTGCTTGTACAGTGCACCCTACCTAACCCTGACGGCAGGGGACAAGGGCATTAAATGCCCGTCTGAGTCGCCCAAACAGTGCAGAAAAGGACCGTTAGGTGCGCCACCGTTCGCCACGATGGCGATCTTGTCAGCTTCGCATGCCACTGTGCACCGCTGGCTGCACAGCCTCCCGCCACGCGCGCCTGGAGAGGCCCCCAGAGCGACACGTTGGTGGATGCGCTGGAGCGTGGGTACAGAGTGGCCGCCTGCCGCGGCAAGCGCCTTGCCGCTGCTGTTATCTTGTCGGGCCCGGAAGCTTGTCGCTCACCGGGCCTCGAGGTACCTTGGTTGGTCTTCCCTGCAAGCTCCTCTTGCCGGGGCCTTGTTGCCTTGCCGGAGCGCGTGGCGCGTCTCGGCAAGTTCCTTGGAGTGCCTTGGTTGGCCTTCCCGGCAAGCTCCTCTTGCCGGGGCCTTGTCTCCTGAGCTTAAATACTTTGTTTTTGAATGGCTCCAAGGGAACCATGGAGGATCTTGGCGTTCACCCGGCAAGCCTTGCCGCGGGGTGCCGCAACTGCCCGTGCACAAGTTCGGGGTACTAGGGTACCCCTATTCTAGTACACCGACAGGAGCCCCCGGGCCTGGGCCAGACACGGTGCCGAGTGCTGTTGGGCCAGGCCCAAGACAGGGCACGGGCACATGTGGACTGGGCCACGTCGAATCTCGCTCCGTATCCACCGCGCTCTCCCCTAACGGCACGCGTTGAATGCGGCATCGTGGGAGAGATCGTGGGTGGTTCTTTATTCGGAAGGGCGAAACGTCTGCCCCGTCCCTCTTTATAAGTAGAGGAAACAGGGGCAGTTCGTTCCCCCTCGCTGGTTGCTACTACTCCATCTTCACGAATCTCCGCCGCTCCCCCCTTCTTCTCGAAGCCGAGAGAGCAGCGCTCCGCCCCCCATTGCCACCAGCATCACCAACGCTGTCGACCTCCCCCACCACCTCCGCCATGGCTCCGAAAGCCGACAAGGGAAAGGGCGTGAAGTCGGCCGAGGCGCAGCGGCTCGTGGTGCTGCGGAAGGAGCGGGCGATCTTCTCCTCCCAGCTCGGTGTGCAGGAGCTGAGGGAGTACTTCTACCTCTTTTGGGCGACGGAGACGCGGGCGCATCCACGCACGAGGGTACTCCCGGCCGCTGCTTCGGAGCTGGCTCCAAACGGGTACCCATTCTTCGTGCTGTTCTTCTATTGCGGGCTCTGCCCACCCTTCTCGGAGTTCTTCTGCGATATCATGAACACCTACGGCTTCCGCCTCCTTGACTTCACCCCCAACGCCGTTCTGACCATGGCAGTTTTCGCACATTTGTGCGAAAACTTTGTCAGAGTCCACCCCAATGTTGCCCTTTTCCGCCACTTCTTCATACCTCGGGTAGAGAGAGGAGAGCCGCTTGCCGGAGGGATCGCCTGGATCTCGAGAGTCGGCAAGAAGGAGGCGTACTTGGAGGGTGAGCTCCGCAGCAAGTGGGATGAGTGGAGAGCGGAGTGGTGCTGGATCGTCGAGGAGAATCCGCAGCCCTTCACCGCCGTGCGCCAAGCTCCAATAGTGTGCGGCAATGACTGGAGCAACGTGGCCCCGGAAGACAAGAGGCTGAAGATCGCCATTACTAGGATCCTTCGCCTCAGGCTTGCCGGGCTCACTGTAGGCGCTGTAGGCGCTGATTTCCTCCGCCGCCGCATCGCCCCCCTGCAGGAGAGGGGGAGGCCCGCCTGGGAATTCAAGAACTCGGTGGACATCATGAGGCTCCGACCGGGCCTCAACTATAACTTCACCGTCTTGGAGCTGGATGCAATGCTCCTGGAGTTGTTCAAACACGACCCCGAGCACCCATTCATGCTGCCGAGGGGCGTCGTTCCATTGTGCAACAATTCTTCGCTTGACCGGATCCGCGCCATGATGCCGTTGTGCGATTCACACGGAATCGTTCCAACTTGGCAAGAGCCTGCGGAAGACGTCGTGCAAGCGTTCTTTGACAACTTGTAAGAAGTGCCGGTCCACGCTGACGAGCAGAAGAGCCTCACCCGTGACACCACCGATGAGGAGCTGCAGCACATCACCACTAGGGCGGAAGAGGTTGCGGCCGTAGCTGCCGCGGGCGTGTTCGGGTTCACTGTGGAGGAGGCGGAGGCGGCAGAAGCGGCAAACCTTGCCGAGCGCGCGGAGTTCATTGGCGAGGAAGAGCTTGCCGGTTCTGAAGCCGAGCCGAGCGAGGCCGGCGAGGAAGAGCCCGAGCCTTCAGAAAGCTTTCCGCAGCCGGAGCCCCCGGCCCCGCCAAGGAGGCGTCTTCGCAGGGCCGCGGACGTAGCGGGGCGGTAGCCGGGTCAACAGCCGCCGAGCCGTGCGACACGCTCTACCGCGGCAAGCAATGTTGCCGCGGGAGCGCCTCACGCAGCAGCGGCAACTGGAGCGGGATCTTCCCGGGCCACCGCCACCGCCCCCGCCAAGCGGGCAAGGGATCCTACTCCTCCGCCTCGCGCACCAGAGGGGAGCCGGACTTCGATCTTTCCGCGCTCAGCTCCGACGAGGAGGAAGAAGAGTAAGTTCCTTTGGTGCTCTTGTAGTTCTTCAATTTTGTTGTTTTTATCTTGTACCTGACTTGCTTCAATCTGGACTCCTTTCTTTTCAGGACGCTGGCCCAGAGAGCGGCGAAGAGGGCCAAGGCCACGGTGATTGTCATCGAAGATGACCCCACCGTGTCAGCAGGGGGTGGGTCCGAGACCACCTTGACGGACCCGGCAATCACTCCTCAAAGCAGCCCCCAGCGCAGCCCCTAGCGTAAGTTCATAGTTAGCTTTCTGCTGTCAGGCGCGCATGAGTGTTTTTTCCTTTGTTGATATCTTGCTTGTTGATTTGTGTAGGAGCAGAGCAGCCACATCAGGAGCGCCCGGAAGCTGGTCCTGAAGTGCCATCTGCTTCGACTACGCCGCCAAGGGAGGGGTTCCCGGTAAGGGAGCGCTCTCCGGCAAGGGAGGACTCTCCGGCAAGGGGCAGCACCATCGATCCTGCGGCGGCCGAGACCGCAACTGCAGGTCTTGGCACAGGTAATTCCCTTGTCCAAAAACTTTCCCTTGGGTTCTCCTTCTTCCGATTTACTTCTCTTGGATTTTTGATTGATTTTTCTCCCTTCTTTGTTCTTCAGACCCATCTGCGGCTGAGCCAATGGAGACAGAGGGCGCCGGCGAGGAAGGGACCGGTGCTGATGAGGCCGCCGGCGAGGAGGCCGCCAAGGCTGCTGCCGCAGAAGCCGGCGAGGGGTCGGGCGGTCGCACTGACGACCCAGAGGCCGCAGAAGCGCCAGGCGCTGCGCCGACTGCCGATCCTTCTGCCGCTGCTGCGGGGCCGGGCTCCGAGGAGCCCCAGCCCGGCGCCTACTTGAAGGCCGGCGACAATATCTTCATCAAGCTACCCTGGGCATCGAGCTCCAGGGCGCCGGTCGAGGGGGAAACTTTTGATGGGGAGGTACTCGCCTCTGCTGGACTGTCGTTGGTCGACGCGCCCAGCAGTAGCAGTGGCGAGCCTGAGGAGGAGCAGCTGCTGCGGAAGCTGCTGTCACTCTACCGCGCGCGGCAAGCCATGCTGGCTTCCTGGGAAGCGCTTGTCGCGAAGGCGGGAGTTGACATGGAGAAACGCGCGGAGGAGCTCCGGGTCCACAATCAAGAAGCTCTCCGGACCCTGGCACGGGAGCAGGAGCGACTCGACGAGGAGCGCATGGCCTTCCTTCTCGAGAAGGCCGAAGCTGAGGAGGAGCAAAGGCTGGCCGCCGAGAAGCAGTCTGCGCGAGAAGGCGAATTGGTGCAGCGGAAGGCCAACCTCGACAGCTACAAGGAGGAGCTCGCCGAGCGCGAGCAAGCACTTGGCGGGGCGCTCAAGGAAGCAAAGGACGCTGCCGCGATCGCGGAGGCCGCCAAGAAAGAACTGGAGGAGAAGGTGGCGCAACTGGAGGCCAATATCGGGAAGAGCGGCGAGGAGCTTGCCGCGCTCAAGCGTGAGCGTGAGAAGGATGCTGCCGCCCACGGTGAGCTGCAAGGTCTTCTCACTGAGAGGGGCAAGGAGCTCAGCACCGCCAAGGATTCCAATGCGGACCTGGAGTTGAAGCTGGCCACGCTGATACAGACGCTGGAGGCCGCCAAGGAGCGGGAGAAAACCTTGTCGGAGAAGGTCAGAGCTGACAAGGCGCTGCTGGAGAGCATCGCAGTTACCCAGAACTCGTTCAGAGACACTGTGGAGCACTGGACCGAGGGTCTGGTGAATATTGCCGCAATCATCAACGAGGAGCTGGCGCAGCTGGGGATGGAGGACTTTGGGTATCCCTCCGACGAGAATCTCCAACCCAACGCCAAGCTCAGCCTGTTCTTCAAGGGCGTGGCGACGGCACTCCAGCGGCTCCGGGAGAGGATCCCAAAGTAGCTGGCCGACGAGTCGCGCAAAATCTGCGCCGGAGTTCTCCAAAAGGTGCTGATGAAGGTGGCCTTCCGCAATCCAGGCCTCAGCTTCACCAACATCCTCAAGTCCTTGCCGCCGGACGCCGATCGGGACGCACTCAAGGCCCTTGTCGCACCCATTATGGACAAGGTGAGCGAGATCAAAAGGGTTGAGGGCGACCGCGTAGACTAGGCCGCCCATTTCTTCTTTTTCCCCTGTTGCTGCTAATCATGTTATGAAAACAGTCTGTTAGAGCTGCGACAAGTTATCTTGTAATATAACTTTATTTCTGTTATCAATTGCTATGTTATTTCCGCTACTAGATTCCTTCCTTTGTATGTTTTCACCCTACGCTTCTAGGGAACTTGTCGGCGCAGGCACCCGAGCCGCGAGCGCTGAGTGCGGAACGTCAGCAGCCTGCTGGCGGCGCCGCTTCCGACAAGAAACCTTGTCGCGACTAGATGCAGCACACTTAAGTTGTTGAGCGGACTCGAAACAAAGTAAGGGCGCAACTAGCCACAAATTGGTTCCTCCGCGCACAGGTTTTCCATACAAAGCAGGGTCGTTCGAGGAAGATAACTCAAAAATTTAAAAACTGATTGCTCAAACTTTGGCAACTTAGCTTTTCTGTCGTTTGCTTCCCGGCAAGGCAAAACTTTGCTTGAACGATGCCTGGTCCATACCACAATATTCTCCTTCCCCCCGGCAAACTTGTGTGCGAGGGAACCTTCTTTTCCTTTGTTGAAAGAAAAGAAAGAAGAGAAAATAATCATATGGAGCCCTTCGCCTCGTTATTGCTTACCGGATGTAGGTGCTGCACAAAGTGTCAGATAACGCATGCAAGAAAGAAACTAATGCATGAAATGGAAAAGTTGTGTGGAGCACATGGGGTTCTATTTATGCACGAGATCTGCGCCCAGCTTTGTACAAAGGATTACATGCAACATCGGCAAGACTTGTACAAAAGGTGGTTGCCGGAACGGGGTTCCGGCAACCGCGCCCTACGGGAAAAACTTACGAAGATGTTCTATGTTCCAGGAGTTGCTCACCGGAATGCCATCTTCGGTCTCAAGGCGGACAGCACCGGGCCTTGTGACTCGTTTCACCCGATAAGGGCCTTCCCACTTCGGCGTGAACTTGTTGGAATTCTTGGTGGACTGAACGCGCCGAAGAACAAGGTCTCCTTCCTCGAAGCTTCTGGCTTTAACTTTGCGGCTATGGTAGCGGCGCAAAGCTTGCTGGTATCGAGCAGCTCGTACAGCAGCCTGAAGACGATCTTCCTCAAGGAGCAGCACGTCGTCTTATCTCAGCTGTTCTTGCTCAAGCTCATCATAAGTGAGCACTCGAGGCGATCCGTATACTAGTTCCGTGGGGAGAACTGCCTCTGCTCCATAGACTAGAGCGAAAGGCGTCTGGCCAGTGGCTCGATTTGGCGTCGTTCTGATCGACCAAAGAACCACCGGCAGCTCCTCGATCCAGTTTCTTCCGCACTTGCGCAGCCTGTCGAAAGTTCTGGTCTTGAGCCCGCGCAGCACTTCAGCATTTGCCCTCTCTGCTTGACCGTTGCTTCTTGGATGAGCAACAGAAGTGAAGCAGACCTTGGCGCCAAGGTCTTGGACGTACTGCATGAAGGTGCGGCTCGTGAATTGCGTGCCGTTGTCGGTGATGATCCTGTTAGGGATCCCGAAACGGCAAACAATTGACCTGAAGAACTTGACTGCTGACTGTGCTGTCACCTTCCTCACTGGCTGCACTTCCGGCCACTTTGTGAACTTGTCGATTGCGACGTACAAGTACTCAAAGCCCCCGACAGCTCGGGGGAATGGGCCGAGGATATCGAGCCCCCAGACCGAAAACGGCCAGGATAAAGGGATCGTCTGGAGAGCTTGAGCTGGCTGGTGTATCTGTTTGGAGTGGAACTGGCACGCTTCACACTTGGTTACTTGTGCAGTTGCATCCTGGAGGGCTTTCGGCCAAAAGAAACCTTGCCGGAAAGCTTTGCCGGCAAGTGCTCTTGCGCCAATGTGGTGGCCACATATGCCTCCATGTATCTCTGCCAACAGCTTTTGTCCATCTTCCCGGCAAATACACTTCAATTTCACACTGTTGAGTCTTCTTCTGTACAGTATGCTATCGACAAACTGGTACATACTTGACTGTCGGGCTACTTTTTCTGCTTCTTCTTGCTCTTCGGGAAGTTCTCCTATCTGAAGGAAATGGACAATCTGCTGTGCCCATGCTGGAGCTTGTGGCTCGACAACAAGGACTAAAGGCACATCTGGTGCTGCGGGAACATCCGCTTCCACGGCAAGGACTTGCGGCCCTGCCGGAGCTTGATGTTCCCCGGCAAGCTTGCCGGAGCAAAACTTGTCGGGAGCGTCCGCTTCAACGGAACAAACCATAAGGCTTGCCGGAGCAGACTGCCCCTCAGCAACCTTGGTGTTGATCTTGGGGACTTTCTTGGCGGCGGCTTCGGGGAGCTCTGCCGGAAAGTAGTCACCAGAAATCAACTTCCTCTTCTTGCTTTGTCCAGTTGATGGTGTTACGGATGGTTGAGTCAACTTGAGCACAAAGATCCCTGGTTCCACAGGTAACTTTAGTGCGGCGCACTTTGACAGGCCATCAGCAATGTCATTCTGAGCTCTTGGGATATGCTCCATCTGTAGGCCGTCAAAGTGCTCTTCCAGCTTCCTTACTTCATCGACATATGCTTCCATCAATGGACTCTGGTAGTTCTTGTTCACTTGGCGGACGACAAGCTGTGAGTCACCCCTGACAATGAGCTTCTTGATCCCAAGGTCTGCTGCAATTCTAAGACCGGCAAGCAATCCTTCATACTCTGCGGTATTGTTGGTTGCTTGCTCCTTGGGAAAGTGCATCTGGACTACGTACTTGAGGTGCTCTCCGGTGGGCGCGACAAGCAGCACGCCCGCACCGGCGCCTTGCAGTGAGAAGGCACCATCAAAGTACATCAGCCCCTCTTTGCTTGCCTCTTTGACGGGGATGCTCGTCTCTGGAATTTCTTCATCTGGCGTTGGCGTCCATTCTGCTATGAACTCTGCCAATGCCCTGCTTTGGATAGTTGAAGTGCTCTCAAACTTGAGGCCAAAGCTTGACAGTTCCAGCGCCCACTCGACAATCCTGCCTGTCGCTTCTGGATTTTGCAGTATCCTCTTCAGCGGAAAGCGAGTGACGACTGTGATCTCATGTGCTTGGGAGTAATGGCGCAGCTTTCTCGAGGCCATGAGGAGGCCGAAAAGCAACTTCTGCATACCAGAGTACCTTGATCTAGCCCCCTGTAGAAGGGAACTGACAAAGTAAACTGGACGCTGCACCATTCTCTTCTGCATCTTATCATGCTCCTGCGCAGATACATCTCTGTCGGGACTAGAGCTTGTCGGCGAAGCCCCCTGCTTGTCACTGGATGCATCTACCGTGGTTGCTGGCCCATCATCTGCCTCCCTCTCCGCCACTAACGCAGCACTAACCACTTGATTGGTTGCCGCTATATACAGCAGCAACTTCTCTTGTGGCTTAGGTGCGACAAGTATTGGAGTGGAGGACGGGTATCTCTTCAAGTCCTGCAGCGCAGCCTCCGCCTCCGGAGTCCATTTCATTGGACCTGCCTTTTTCAAAATTTTGAAAAATGGCAGGGCGCGCTCAGCAGATCTAGAGATAAACCTGCTGAGAGCAGCCATGCAACCGGCAATCCTTCGTACATCCTTGACGCGCTTTGGTGCTTCGATCTGCTCAATGGCCTTGATCTTGTCGGGATTGGCTTCAATTCCCCGCTGAGACACGAAGAACCCGAGAAGCTTGCCGGATGGGACTCCAAACACGCACTTCTCGGGGTTAAGCTTGAGGTTGATCCTGCGCAGATTTGCAAATGTCTCGTCTAAATCTTGAATCAGGGTCACCCTGTTCTTGCTTTTGACTACTATGTCATCCATGAAGGCTTCCACATTTCTGTGCATCTGCGGCTCAAAAGCATGGTGGACTACCCTTGCGAATGTTGAACCAGCATTCTTCAAACCGAAAGGCATCCGTATGAAGCAGTACGTGCCACACGGGGTGATAAATGTTGTTTTCTCTTCATCTTCTTCTGCCATGAAGATCTGATGGTACCATGAGTATGCATCAAGAAATGAAAGCAAATCACATCCGGCTGTGGAGTCAACAATCTGGTCAATGCGCGGCAAGGGAAATGGGTCTTTGGGACAAGCTTTATTAACATCAGTGAAGTCAATACAAAGCCTCCATTTCCCGTTAGCCTTGCGCACGACAACAGGATTGGCCAACCATGTGGGATGGAGCACTCCTCTGACAAGGCCTGCTGCTTCGAACTTCTTGATTTCTTCTGCGATGAATTCTTGGCGCTCCACTGCCTGTTTCCTGACTTTCTGCTTGACGGGCCGCGCATGAGGACAGACGGCAAGGTGGTGCTCAATTACTTTCCTGGGAACACCGGGGATATCAGACGGTTGCCACGCAAACACGTCGACATTCGCCCGCAGGAAAGCAACGAGCGCGCTTTCCTATTTGGGGTCAAGAGTGGCGCTGATGGTGAAGGTACCACCAGCGTCGTCCTCCTTGGCGGACACCTTCTTGGTCTCAGGTGGAGTTGTCATTGCCTTCTTACACTTGCCGGTGGAGCTCGATGGTGCGTCCTCGACGGTAGCGCAGCACTCCGGAGAGGTGCGCTTGCCGGAGTGGGCATCAGAACTCTTGCCGGACTTGGTCTTCTTCTTCCCCCCGGGAGCTTCAGCGGCAAGTGTCTTGCATTCTGCTGCGGCTGCTGCTTCCTGGTAGATCTTGTCGGCACAGATAAGAGCATCCTTCTTGTCGCCAGGGACAGAGATGACACTTATCGGGCCTGGCATTTTCAGTACGTTGTACGCATAGTGAGAGGCTGCCATGAACTTGGCGAGTGCCGGACGGCCAAGGATTCCATTGTAAGGTAATGGAAAGTCAGCAACGTCAAACGTGACCCTCTCAGTCCTGAAGTTCAGCTCGCTGCCAAATGTTACCGGCAACGTGATCTTTCCCTTCGGCTTGCTCCTTCCCGGGTTGATTCCTTGAAATGTACCGGTCTCTTCGAGCTCGCTATCAGGGATCTGGAGTTTCTGGAGCACCGCGGAGGAGATCAGGTTCAAGCCGGCCCCGCCATCAACTAGCATCTTAGTGACCTTGAGGTTGCGGATTGTTGGTGAAACCAACATCGGCAAGCACCCGACCGCAGTTATGCGATCAGGGTGGTCCTCAATATCAAAGATGATAGGCGTGCTGGACCATTTCAGAGGCTTGCGTGACTCGACGGGTGGTTCTGCTGCATTAACTTCCCGCACCCACTGCTTGAGCTGGCGGTGCGAGGTGTGCAGAGAAGCACCACCGTCAATGCACAGGACCTCTGTGGCTTTCTGGAACTCCTGCTCATCAGTCTCCTCATCATCCATGTCTTCATCGTCGTCGTCATCTTCATCCTTGTCGCGGCCGCGAGGAGGTCTGTCTCCTTGCCGCTGCTTGGCCTTGCCGCGCCGTCCTCCTCGGCCGGGACGTTTCTTGCCGGATCCCCCAGCACCCTCCTGGGCCTTCTCCTTGTCGCGCTGCTCGTATTCGGCTTTCTGTTGCTCAACAAGCTGCTCGACTTTCTTACAGTTCTGGAGATCATGGCCCTTGGTGCGGTGGATCTTGCAATACTGCTTGTTGGTGCCGTCCTGCTTGTCGGTGACTGCCACCTCCGCGGCAACCTCCTTGCCAGAGTCACCAGCTTTGGCTTCCTTGGCGCCACTACCGTTGCCGGACTGCTCAACAACTAGCACCTCTTTGCCTTTCCTCCTTCTGTTGTTCCGCCGCTGGTTTTTCCTTGCCGGGGCAGCATCTTCACTGTCAGATCCTCCCGCTCCTACATTCTCTCCGGGGAGTCTCCTCCCTTCCTCAGCACGTGCACACTTGTCGGCCAGTGCATATAACTCACTAACGTCCCTGATCTTGCACATCGCCATTTCCTCCCGCATCCTGCGGTTTTGCACGTTCTGATGGAACGCACTGATCACCGCGGCAGGGTGGACGTCTGGGATGTTGTGCTGCACACTGCTGAATCTCTGAATGTACTTGCGCAGGGGCTCTCCTTCCTTCTGGGCGAGCAGATGAAGATCACTCTCCTGGCCATGAGGCTTGTGTCCGCCTGTGAAGGCGCCGACAAACTGATGGCACAGATCAGCCCAAGAGGATATGGAGTTGTCCGGCAAGTGCATGAGCCAGGACCTGACGTTGGGCTTGAGTACCAGTGGGAAGTAGTTGGCAAGGATCTTGTCATCCCGTCCCCCAGCAGCCTGCACCGCAATGGTGTAAATGCTGAGGAACTCCGACGGATGCATCTTGCCGTCGTACTTCTCCGGTACGTCTGGCTTGAAGTTCTTTGTGCTGGGCCACTAGACTTGCCGCAGCTCACGAGTGAACACAGGGCAACCTACCGCATACGGCAGATCGCCTCGTTCCCCTGGCGCATGCATGTCAACAGAGGGCCCAGCGCGCTTGTCGGATTGACGTCGCGCTTCTCTTCAGCGCTCGATGCGAGTTCGAGCGTCTTCTTGTTGTCGATCATGAAGAACTTGGCACTGGTCGCGACGAGCTCGTGGATCCGAAGATGCGGTGGAGTCGCTGTCGAGGTGGATCCGGCGAGTCGGCGATCTTGGCCTTCGGGGTGGTGATTGCATGGTAGTTGCACCTCCACCCGTTTCATCGCCACTGGCTCGCGCCCGGCAACCCTGCCGCGGCGGCGACGCGCTCGGCCGCCGTGGAGTGTCGCCGTTGGCGTAGCCGATGAGACTCTGAATGGTGGCCCTCCATTCGTCGATCTTGTCCGACGTCAGAGGGTAATCTAGGAGAAGTTGAGCTCGCGCCAAAGCTTCTGCTGGAGTGGTGGGTGGCAGTGGTGGACGGCGCGAGGAGCGGGACGTGCTCGGACTTCTAACTATGTTAGAAGGAGCAGTATCCCGTCCAGGCGACCGTGCCCTGCTCGTGCCAGCACGCTGGCGTGCATGCTGGTCTTGAGCGCCCCGAGATCCACCAGCTTGGTCTTGGCCTATCATGCGTATGGCACTGCAAGTGCCATGACGCTGTTGGTCTTGCGCCTCCTGAGAGTGGCGTGGAACATGTACAGTCGCCGAGGTTTGTGCGGCCTTGTTCTTGGACCTGGCAGCATCATGAGCTTCCTCGTCGACGTCCATTCTTCCACTAGCGTCCATTCCACCACCCGTTTGCTCCAACGGTGGCGGAAGTGACGTAGACGGAGCGGCTGCCGCCGAAGTCTTCTTCTTTGGTGGCATGTTGATGAAGGGAATGAAGATCTAGCTCGTGTGAACGCCGGATCAGGTTCACGCAATCTCGACGCCCCCTACCTGGCGCGCCAAAGATGTCGGGGGAAACTGATCCACGAACACCTATGGGGCTGGCGGACCGGGCCCCTTTCGGTTCGGTGGGGGGCGGAGATCGCACGAAGAGCAGATCGAGGCGAAGCACACGAGTAGTTTACCCAGCTTCGGAGCTCTCCGGAGAGATAACACTCCTACTGCTGCTTGTCTGGTTGTATTATGTTCTTGCTCGCGAGAGCTAAGTGTTTTCTGGCTCACGAATGAATCGAACCGAACCCCCTCTACGTTGCGCATGGGCCTCCTTTTATACGCTAAAGGGGTCACCGACAGGTGGCAACGCAGAGAAGGGTACAAATGTAAAAAGTGAGGTGGTTGGTACAATTGCTTGTAAAGTGCACCCTACCTAACCCTGACGGCAGGGGACAAGGGCATTAAATGCCCGTCTGAGTCGCCCAAACAGTGCAGAAAAGGACCGTTAGGGGCGCCACCGTTCGCCACGATGGCGATCTTGTCAGCTTCGCATGCCACTGCGCACCGCTGGCTGCACAGCCTCCCGCCACGCGCGCCTGGAGAGGCCCCCAGAGCGACACGTTGGTGGATGCGCTGGAGCGTGGGTACAGAGTGGCCGCCTGCCGCAGCAAGCGCCTTGCCGCTGCTGTTATCTTGTCGGGCCCAGAAGCTTGTCGCTCACCGGGCCTCGAGGTACCTTGGTTGGTCTTCCCGGCAAGATCCTCTTGCCGGGGCCTTGTTGCCTTGCCGGAGCGTGTGGCGTGTCTCGGCAAGTTCCTTGGAGTGCCTTGGTTGGCCTTCTCGGCAAGCTCCTCTTGCCGGGGCCTTGTCTCCTGAGCTTAAATACTTTGTTCTTGAATGGCTCCAAGGGAACCATGGAGGATCTTGGCGTTCGCCCGGCAAGCCTTGCCGCGGGGTGCTGCAACTGCCCGTGCACAAGTTCGGGGTACTAGGGTACCCCTATTCTAGTACACCGACAATGAGGCTATGTAAACAGGATGACATGACATAACTATATAATGTGTTTATTAAATAGGTTGGCATGCCATAATTCACATACATTCACGGATAGAATGCCATAATTCAAAATATGATGACTGTAAACACTAAACAGGATGAGATGATATAACTATATGATGTATTTATTAAATGGGTTGCCATGCCATAATTCAGATAGATGATGTGTATGTACTATGTAAACATGATGGCATGATATAATTCAAATATATGTTTTATATGGTAAGCAAGTAAGCAGATGGCAATCCATATATGATGTAAAAACTAAGCAATACAAGACAACATGCATGACATGGGTAATATAACCCTGCCAAGTTTGATCATAGACCTCAGGGGGGAAATAGGACTGGTCATCAGTCTCTGAATCCTCCTCTGAGGAGCTCTCTATAACCAGCAAGATGTCTGCTTCAGCAGGTAGCATTGTTTGCTCTGAATACCTTGTTTTCACTCCAGATACTTCCATCACTGCTTCAAATGGCTAATGCACAGGAAGAGTAGTTGAATATACAAGCGTTGTCGACAAATGGAACACGTAATACAAAAAATGATAGCATGATATAATTCACATACATGATGATTGGCTAAACATCATGGCATTGCATAATTCACATATCTAATGCCTTTGCAACAAGATAGCATTGTATAATTCACATATATAATGTCTTGCAACAAGATGGCAATGCATAATTCACATATATGGTAATTAGACACTGAACAGGTGGCATTCACACAAAGCATCACTACAAAAAAAATTACACTTCCGTGATGATACGTGTTTGTCACAGTAGGTCGCTTTTTTTGTCATGCATGTACATCCTTGACAAATTTATGACAGAATCAAGATAGTCATACCTGTGCTATCGTAGAAGTGTTCTATGACATTACCAAAATTATCATCACGGAAGTGTCCACTTCCATGACGATAAATCGCGCGTCACAGAAGTGCTTTCATCAAGGGTGAGCAACATGTGGCATCCACCGTAACGGAACGCTGTTAAGCTATCGGGTCGGGTTTTGGATCCGATAACTCGTTAACAGCCCCGACCAATGGGGATTTTCCACATGTAAACTCATCATTGGCTAGAGGAAACATGTGTCGGCTCATCGTCGGGACAGATGTCATCCACTCACTGGACAGAAGGCGCCTATGATACGTCGACACGTGGCACGACCCTACAAGTTTAAATGGGCCATCCTAACTAAAGGCCCACAAGATTTTGCGGACCATAATGGGCTGGCCCAGCTAAAGGCCCACGAGATTTTGCGGACCATAATGGGCTAGCCCAGCTAAAGGCCCACAAGATTTTGCGGGCCATAATGGGGCGGCCCAGGTAAAGGCCCACAAGATTTTTGTGTGCCATAATAGGCCGGCCCAGGTAAAGGCCCACAAAATTCTTGCAGATCATAATGTGCCGGCCCAGCTAAAGGCCCATGAGATTTCACCGACATTAATGGGCCGGCCCAGCTGTAGGCCCACAAGATTTTGAGGACCCTAGTAGGCTGACCTATTAACTGGCTGCCATGTTTTGGGCCAAATGCCGGCCCATATTTGATACTGTCTATTAATGGCCTGCCACGCTCCAGGCCTAATAGTGGCCCATATGAGATCCGGCCCGTTAAAAGCCTACCATGTTCTGGGCCAAATTACGGCCCAGATCAGGTCCGGCCCTTTAAGAGGTTTTGGGCCTAATTATGGCCCATATCAGATTCGGCCCGTCAACTGGACACTACGCTTTTGGGCCCACTTGCTAAAGGCCCACTTAGTAATTCGGCCTGATATTAGTTTTGGCCTGTTAAGGGCCCGTTTAACAATTCGGCCCTATATTAATTTCAGCCTGTTAAAAGCCTGTCATATAGCTGGCCTAACTACGGCCCGGTTTGCATCCGGCCTGCTCGCAGCCAATATCTGATTGGGCCAAACAAGGACCGAGACAATTTTTCGGCCTGTTAAAAGCCCGTGATTTGATTCGCATAATCATGGGCCGGGGTTCATTTCGGGATGCTGCCGGCCCGTGAGCTGATCAGCATGTTTCAGGCCCAACCTACATCGTGATTGCATGAGGGCCCGATTATGTACCGTAATTTTATGGTTTGGCCAGTTTACTGCGAAGACAGGATATATATATAGTAAAATAACTGCAACATCGTGAAGAAGAAAAAACCTATACTATACAATAAAGAAATTACAACATATTACATCCACTGGGCATCAAAGTTTGCCACTATGACAATAAAGCACAAGCAGACAACATATTACATACACTGGGCGTCAAAGATCGCCACCAGTGCAAATAAACACGCCGACAAAATAATATACAAAACTGACAACACTTCAATAGAGTTCAAGAAAGGTTAGCCCTGCTGGGGAGCTGCAGCGCAAGCAGCTGAGCAAGATGATGAGACTGCGCTTGTTCAACACTTATATCTTCCTCACTCTGAAAGATAAACAAGCAGACAGATGACATGTTTTTCACATAAAAGTATCAGTGCTGAAAATTCATCACATTTCTTACTGACGAATAAAGTGACATAGTTTAAATTTGCATTAACACAATATGGTATTGTTCAGGTCAAGACATGGCAGGAAATGACATTGTGAAGGAGTTGGCAGCTTCACGACACCACTGGATTACAGATCAAGAACTCATAAGTATCAATGGTTAGTGTTCTGTCAATTTATACCATTTCAGATTGGCAAATAAAGAGATGGTTTAAATAATAGTAGAATGATATGACATTTTTCATAGTTAAGACATTGCAGAATATGACATTGTGCTGTAGTGGGTAGGTTCACCACACCACTGGATTATAGATGAAGAACAAAAGCATACATGCAGTGCAAAAGAAGATCACTTGCTCTGTATAGTTTAATTTACATGGTATGAAGAAGGAACTTGGTTGTACAACTGAAAACTTAAATTGAGAAAGGATGAACTTTTGTTTATGAACTACATATAATAAACTTTAAACAAGCAATTTGATGCAAACACCAAAAATAAACAGTTGTTGCAGTCATGCCTAACCAA